>NW_006788746.1:621238-648806 GCF_000442215.2 Lipotes vexillifer | reverse complement strand
TGCGGAGCACAGGCTCCAGACGCACAGGCTCAGCGGCCATGGCTCACGGGCCCAGCTGCTCCGGGGTATGTGGGATCTTCCCGGACCAGGGCACAAACCCGTGTCCCCTGAATTGGCAGACGGATGCTCAACCACTGTACCACCAGGGAAGCCCCAGTCCTGTGAATTTTGAATTGAGTCTCCTCTAATGTTCTTCAAGAGACATAAGTGAATATTCGAATTAATTTTAATTACTTCTGGTTGATCAGTTATTTGAATGTGACAGTGCTGAGATTGGTAACATGGAGCCTTTGGATTCACTCAGGTTATAAGGGAAGTACATACGGAAGGTCTAGGATATGATGAAGAGAAAGGGTTGAGAAGAAAAGTCAAGAGGGGCAAGTCAGGTTTGCAAGCATGAGCAGTAGCAGAGACAAAGAATGGTAAGATATGACTCAGCTTCATGGTTCATGGCTCAAGCCAGACACAGAGGAAGAGATGGGAAAGTAGCAAGTAAACAAGCCTAGCAACAGTCAGATGCTGACTGTTTTTCCCACCTTCTCTTTAGAAAACCACGTATTTGAGTGTACGTGTCGTAGGGACACTCTAGACTTAGCAAGAAGCTAAGCCACCCAAAAGAACAGATAGTGGAGACAGCATAGGTGAGATTAACCTATGCATATTTGATTGCCCTAATGTGTCTTAACTAGAGCATTTGTAAGCCTGACAGGATAAACTCAGATTTTGCTCTTCCTTTGAAGAAATAACTCTCTGTAAAATACCAAAAACTCATTAGAGAATTAAGAAGCAAAATTTCTGTCTCTAAAGGAGGCTAAAACTGCTAAAATAGAATCCTGGGCATCCATCCCAGTTGTTTTAATGGCACCAGGAAACTAAGATAATCTTCTTCCTCCTTGCTTTGGCTCATTTTACCAGCCCTGAGCCTTTCTGAAAGCCAGCCCTTTCCACTTTTGTCCAATGACATTTCTTTGTGCTCATCTGACCAGTTTAGGTTATTTTCTGCCTCTTTGGGATTTTTTTGCTCCAGGTCCCCTGTAGTTTTAAAATTACATTCTTCTAACCATTATTTATCTTTCACTTTCATAAGTCAACTTTTATTCACACTTTAATCTACATCTAGTTACACAAACTAGAAATGAAAGGGTCATCCTTGCCCTTGCCTCTCTCTTTTACTGGCCTTATTCAGTCATGGGAATTTAGCCTCCTAAGTATCTCAGGTTTATCCGCCTGCCCCCGCTGCCTTGGTTTAGGCCGTCATCACCCCTGGTCTGAACAGCTGCTACACCATTACCGAGTGCTCCTTCCTGCAGCCGCAATCATGTCACTGCCCAGATTGAAATCCTTTAATGCCCTCCCCCACTGGGTAAAATCTCAGCTCTTAAGCATGGTGGACAAAGTCTTTTAGGCCTGGTCCCTGTTGGCTGTCCTTGTATCTTCTCCCTCTCCTAGACACACTCCCTCTGTGAGTCAGTAATACTAAGCCTCTGGAAATTCTCCAGATGCACCCAGCTCCTTCCTAAGCTCTGTGCTCTTGCACATGCTCATCCCACACCCAAGATGCCCAACCTCAATTGTCTGCCTTCAAGTCACAACTTAAAACCGCCCTAATTACTCAGGTGGACTTGGGAATTTCCTCCTGAACTCCTCTCATTCCTTGTCTATTCTTCTGCTACAGCACTTGTCACCCAGTAGTATCATTATCTGATTGTGAACTCGAGTTCTTCTTGCACTGTGACCTTCTTAAGGGCAGAGACAGCATGGTGCCTGGCATAATTGTAAAATGAGTAAATAAACAAAGCAGAAAAGGGATCACTTAGAACACAGAAGGGCAGTTTTGTCACGGACCCAAAGCCTCAGTTCAGAGTCCCCAGAGATCAGTGACACATCAGGGTAATGGCTTAGGGCTGTCTTTATGTCTTTAAGGAACAAAATCTAGACAGATGGTCTCTGACATGAAGTTCTATATGGTTCTTGTTCAAGTCTATTAGATCATTTTTATGGTCTCTTGTTCTGTGCTCATATTTTCAAGTCACCCTTTTTTTTGAGGGAAAACTTATAATAAAAACATACCTTGTCTCTTCTACTTGCTGTAGCAATCAAACTAAAAGTTCTCAGTCACTAAGGTTGAATAGATTCCTTCAGGCTAACCCACTCCCCAGGATTCCTTCTTTCACTTTATTTTTTGGCTTCTGTAGATTCTTTCATTTCTTGCCATCTCAGAAACTCATTTAACATAGTGATTGTTTTGTATTATTTAGCTTTTGCACTTATTTCATTGGGGAAGTCCTTAGGATAGCTAATCAACAAGCCTGCCTTCCTTTTGTCCATGTAAACAGATCCAGAATATCCTGATCATGAATGGACACATAACAGAGGCTGAGACTTAGTCTCCAGTCTCTCTGGGCCCTTGATTGGTCCAGGCTGAGCATGTGCCCCAAGTGAAGACAGAGAACTTCCGCAGGAGTTTGCTAATCCCAGCCAAGGGCAAAGGGATTTTTTTTTCCTCTCTTTGGTTTTGAGCTGTGAGAATGTGATACCAAGCATCTTTGGTACTCATTTTTTCCCCTGCCATGAGATGAAAGCTTGTTTGCTATGGAAGTGGTTAAAGCCAAGCAAAGACCAGCAAAGATGAGAGATGAGTTGAGAAAGAGTGATAGAGGGGAAAGAAAGAGTGCTTTGGAGGTATTAGGTTTTCAGTTCCTATTCCTGAGATCCTTGGAGCTTCATGAGTTCCTACAACCCTTCCTTTGATACTGTGACAAAACCAAATATCCTTCCAATAAACTCCTTTTTTATGCTTAATTTAGTATCAGTTGGATTTCTAACACTTTTAGCCAACTCATTCTAATATAGGTCCTCCTTTTTTATTTTTGCTTTGAATATATGATATTGCAGACACTCAAAGTTTTCACTAATACCAAGAGTCCCTGCTTTTTTTTTTTTTTTCTGAAGACCATTGTCTCTTTCAGATGGAGTTCTGACTGACCACACTACTGTAGCATTATGGCATGGGAATGTGACAACCTTTTGGGGTAGCAGAGGATGTGGGAATCACTGGTTTATCCTGGTCTGTACTGGCACCCTGCTTTTTGAAACTAAAATAATAGAGTGGCAGAGTTCTTATAAAACCAAATGATGATAGAATTTATATCAGTCAGCGCCTAGTCAGTAAACAGAGTAATTTAGCAATTAGATAGGAAAAAATTAATAGGAAGAATTATCAACTTGTAACTGGAGATTGGAGTAACAGGAGATTTACCCCTTGGTAAAGAGGACTTAAAAATAAAGCAATAGCAGCTATAAGGAACAGCTACTACCCCTTGGTCTGAGGCAGAGTACCCAAGGAAGGAACACATTTGGGATATTCTGCTTCTCCCCGTCTAATGCTGATATTCAGACCTCTTTGGGGAAGGTGCAGCTATAACCCTCTGGATGGCAAAGGAGTTCACTAAGAAGCTGTGGGCCAAGATTGGAAAGCAGGAAATAGGCTGCTGGGATGCTGAAGAAACTCACTGGCAAGCTTCCTGTGGAGAGGGGCTGCTGTTGAATTTTCTGGGAAGTTAACTGGTCATCAGTGGGACTCATTGGGAAGTCACTCACCCAGGGGGAACAGGGTGCTTGCTGGGAATCTGGCTGGAGTGTCTACAGAACTCATGGGAAGCTGTGTGTGCAGAATGCTGCAGAGCTTGCAGAGATGTCATCTGGTGCACCCAGGGAACTTGCTGGAATGATACCTGCCTGGGTGCCCCCTGAAATCTGCTGGAGGTTAGCTCTGCTGGTTGTCCTGCATGCTAGCTGAGTCACTTCAGTGCCATCCCCTGGCATAGCTTAACATCATGCCAGCTGTCAAAGGAGGAATACACATAAGATTTGGCTCTAATATAAGGTTTGTACAAATTAGGTTTCTGTACAGGGCAGGGAGCAGCTGAAATGCCACATTTCAGAGTCTATTTTTTTTTAACTGACGTATAGTTGATTTACAATGTTGTGTTAGTTTCTACTGTACAGCAAAGTTATTCAGTTATACATATGTATACATTCTTTTTTCATATTCTTTTCCATTATCGTTTGTCACAGGATATTGAATATAGTTCCCTGTGCCATACAGTAAGACCTTGTTGTTTATCCATTCTATACATAATAGTTTGCATCTGCTAATCCCAAACTCCCAATCCATCCTTCCCTACCCACCCCACCTTGTCAACCACAAGCCTGTTCTCTGTCAGCGAGTCTGTTTCTGTTTTGTACATAGGTTCATTTGTGTCATACTTTAGATTCCACAAATAAGTGACATCATATGGTATTTGTCTTTCTCTTTCTGACTTACTTCACTTAGTATAATAATCTCTAAGTCCATCTATATTGCTGTAACAAGCATTATTTCATTCTTTTTATGGCTGCATAGTATTCCATTGCATATATGTACCACATCTTCAGAGTCTACTTTAGAGTCTACAAGTAAAGACGTGTGTGGTCTTGGAGCTGGGTGTGGAAGCATCTAGGAGAGCTGCTCCAGAGGTCACGGGACCAGTTCTGGGAGCTCAGACATTATCACATGAGATATGAACACACCTTGTCCTGCCCTTCATTTGTAGATAGGTGAGACCTGGTTAAAGTGATCCTGAATGGGAACAATGAAGGTAAAATGAGGAGAAGAAAGCCCACCAAAAGGCAGTAGACAGAGTGGCATGTGTAAAAGCAGAGAGGCTTACCCTCCAGGTCCCTAGCCTTTAGGCAATGCTGGGTATACAGCATATTTCTGAGCCTCAGTTCTTCTGTAGCGCCAGCTGGCTCATGTCCTGCTTCCTTTTTCTCTTCTCTGTGGTGTTTCAGCTGCTTGTCTACACAGTCCAGTGCAAGCACTGAATCCAGGTCCTTTATAATGTGCTGATTGCTACAGGTGATTCTGACTAGATATAATAATGCAAAATTAAATTCACCATTCTGATGAAAGAGGAAAAACAGAAATCCATTATACAGGAATTCAAATTTAGTGCTAGTATAAATTGCAAGTATTTTAAAAGAAAAAAAAAAGAAAGAAGACATTACAATTGATACCACAGAAATACAAAGGATCGTAAGAAACTACTATGAACAATTACAGGCCAAAAAATCAGACGACCTAGGAGAAATGATAAATTTCTAGAAACATACCAAGACTGAATCATGAAGAAATAGAAAATAGAAAATTTGAATAGACCAGGTAATAGTAAAGATGAATCAGTAATCGAAACTCTCAACAAATAAAATCCAGGACCAGATGGCTTCACTGGTGAATTCTACCAAATATTCAAAGAAGAGTTAATACCAATCCTTCTCAAACTCTTTCAAAAAATAGAAGAGGAGGGAACACTTCCAAATTCATTTATGAGGCCAGCATTACCCTGATACCAAAACCAGACAAGAACCCCAGAAGAAAAAAAAAATTACAGGCCAATATCCCTAATGAACATAGATGCAAAAATCCTCAACGAAATGGTAGCAAACTGAATTCAACAATACATTAAAAGGATCATACACCATGATCAAGTGGGGTTTATTCCAGGAATGCAAGGATTCTTCAATATACGCAAATCAATCAACGTGATACACCATATTAACAAACTGAAGGAGAAAAACAATATGATCATCTCAACAGATGCAGAGAAAGCTTTTGACAAAATTCAACACCCATTTATGATAAAAACCCTGCAGAAAGTAGGCATAGAGGGAACTTTCCTCAATATAATAAAGGCCATATATGACAAACCCACAGCAAACATCATCCTCAATGGTGAAAAACTGAAAGCATTTCCACTGAGATCAGGAACAAGACAAGGTAGCCCACTCTCACCACTCTTATTCAACATAGTTTTGGAAGTTTTAGCCACAGCAATCAGAGAAGAAAAGGAAATAAAAGGAATCCAAATCGGAAAAGAAGAAGTAAAGCTGTCACTGTTTGCAGATGACATGATACTATACATAGAGAATCCTAAAGATGCTACCAGAAAACTACTAGAGCTAATCAATGAATTTGGTAAAGTAGCAGGATACAAAATTAATGCACAGAAATCTCTGGCATTCCTATATACTAATGATGAAAAATCTGAAAGTGAAATCAAGAAAACACTCCCATTTACCATTGCAACAAAAAGAATAAAATATCTAGGAATAAACCTACCTAAGGAGACAAAAGACCTGTATGCAGAAAATTATAAGACACTGATGAAAGAAATTAAAGATGATACAAACAGATGGAGAGATATACCATGTTCTTGGATTGGAAGAATCAACATTGTGAAAATGACTCTACTACCCAAAGCAATCTATAGATTCAATGCAATCCCTATCAAACTACCACTGGCATTTTTCACAGAACTAGAACAAAAAATTTCACAATTTGTATGGAAACACAAAAGACCCCGAATAGCCAAAGCAATCTTGAGAACAAAAAATGGAGCTGGAGGAATCAGGCTGCCTGACTTCAGACTATACTACAAAGCTACAGTAATCAAGACAGTATGGTACTGGCACAAAAACAGAAAGATAGATCAATGGAATAGGATAGAAAGCCCAGAGATAAACCCATGCACATATGGTCACCTTATCTTTGATAAAGGTGGCAGGAATATACAGTGGAGAAAGGACAGCCTCTTCAATAAGTGGTGCTGGGAAAACTGGACAGGTACATGTAAAAGTATGAGATTAGATCACTCCCTAACACCATACACAAAAATAAGCTCAAAATGGATTAAAGACCTAAATGTAAGGCCAGAAACTATCAAACTCTTAGAGGAAAACATAGGCAGAACACTCTATGACATAAATCACAGCAAGATCCTTCTTGACCCATCTCCTAGAGTAATGGAGATAAAAACAAAAATAAACAAATGGGACCTAATGAAACTTCAAAGCTTTTGCACAGCAAAGGAAACCATAAACAAGACCAAAAGACAGCCCTCAGAATGGGAGAAAATATTTGCAAATGAATCAACTGACAAAGGATTAATCTCTAAAATTTACAGGCAGCTCATGCAGCTCAATAACAAAAAAATAAACAACCCAATCCAAAAATGGGCAGAAGACCTAAATAGACATTTCTCCAAAGAAGATATACAGACTGCCAACAAACACATGAAAGAATGCTCAACATCATTAATCATTAGAGAAATGCAAATCAAAACTACAATGAGATATCATCTCACACCAGTCAGAATGGCCATCATCAAAAAATCTAGAAACAATAAATGCTGGAGAGGGTGTGGAGAAAAGGGAACACTCTTGCACTGCTGGTGGGAATGTGAATTGGTTCAGCCACTATGGAGAACAGTATGGAGGTTCCTTAAAAAACTACAAATAGAACTACCATATGACCCAGCAATCCCACTACTAGGTATATACCCTGAGGAAACCAGAATTCAGAAAGAGTCATGTACCAAAATGTTCATTGCAGCTCTATTTACAATAGCCCGGAGGGGAGGGAGGGAGACAAAGAGGGAGGAGATATGGGAACATATGTATATGTATAACTGATTCACTCTGTTATAAAGCAGAAACTAACACACCATTGTAAAGCAATTGTACCCCAATAAAGATGTTAAAAAAATTAAAAAAACAAAAAATAAAAAATAAAAAATTAATTAAAAAAAAAGAATGGTTCTATATCTGCAAATCAATCAATGTGATACACCACCTCAATAAAATGAAGGATAAAAATCATATGATTATCTCAATAGATGCAGGAAAAACTTTTGACAGAATTCAACGTCCACTTATGATAAAAATTCTCAACAAAGTAGGTATATGGGAATGTACGTCAACATAATAAAGACCATATATGACAAGCCCACAGCTAACATCATACTCAACAGTAAAAACCTGACAGCTTTTCCTCTAAGGTCAGGAACATGACAAGGATGTCCACTCTTGCCACTTTTATTCAACACAGGATTGGAAATCCTAAATCAAAATAATCAGGGAATAAAAGGAAATAAAAGACATCCAAATTGAAAAGGAAGAATGAAAACTGTCTCTACTTGTAAATGACACGATATTTTTTATAGAAAACCCTAAAGACTCCACCAAAAACTGTTAGAATAAATGAATTCAGTAAAGTTGCAGAATAAAATATTAACCTACAAAAATCAGTTGTATTTCTATACACTAATAACAAACTATCAGAAAGAAAAGTCAAGGAAACAATCCTATTTAAAACTGCGTCAAAAAGAATAAAATACCTATGAATAAATTTAACCAAGAAAGTGAAAGACTTGTACACTGAAAACTGTACATTGATGAAAGAAATTAAAGAAGACACAAATAAATGGAAAGATATTACATTCTCGTAGGTTGGAAGAATTAATATTCTTTAAATGTCCATGCTACCCAAAGCAATGTACTGATTCAATGCAATTCCTATCAAAATTCAGTGGCATTTGTCACAAAAATAGAACAAACAATCCTAAAATTTGTATGGAACTGCAAAAGGTCCCAAATAGCCAAAGCAACCTTGAGAAAGAAGAACAAAGCTGGAGGCATAACACTTCCTGATTTCAAACTACACTACAAAGCTATAGTAGTCAAAACAGTGTAGAACTGGCATAAAAACAAATCACATAGATCCGTGGAATAGAATAGAGGGCCCAAAAACAAACCTGTACATACAAGATCAGTTAATTTGTGACAAAAGAGACAAGAATTTACAGTGGGGAAATGTTAGTCTCCTCAATAAATGGAGCTGGGAAAATTGGAGAGCCACATGTTAAAGAATGAAGCTGGACCATTTTCTTATACCATACACAAAAATCAACTCAGATTCAATTAAACACTAGAACATAAGACCTAAAACCATAAAACTAAAAGAAAACAGAGAGTAAGCTCCTTGACTTTGGTCTTGGCAATGATTGTTTGGATTTGACACCAATTCTGAACAGCAGAGGAAACAATCATAAAACAAAAAGTTAACCTACAGAATGCGAGGAAATTATTTGCAAATCATATATCTGATAAGGGGCTAATATCTAAACTAAATAAAGAAGTTATACAACTCAAAGCAAAAATAAATAATCCAATGGGCAAAATTAACAATGAACAGAGGAACTGAATAGACATTTTTACCAAGAAGATATACAAATGGCCCAAAGGTGCGTGAAAAGGTGCTCAACATTACTAGTCATCAAGGAGAGGCAAGGGCTTCCCTGGTGGCGCAGTGGTTGAGAATCTGCCTGCCAATGCAGACGACACAGGTTCGAGCCCTGGTCTGGGAAGATCCCACATGCCATGGAGCAACTGGGCCCGTGAGCCACAATTACTGAGCCTGCGCGTCTGGAGCCTGTGCTCCGCAACAACAGAGGCCGCGATAGTGAGAGGCCTGCGCACCGCGATGAAGAGTGACCCCCACTCCCCACAACTAGAGAAAAGCCCATGCACAGAAATGAAGACCCAACACAGCCATAAATAAATAAATAAAATAAATAAATACATTGTGGGAAAAAAAAAAAAAAAAACCCTCTCCTCACGCACCAGGAAACAAAGAGGGAAGATAAAGTCTCAAAAAAAAAAAAAAAAAAAAAAAAAAGGAGAGGCAAATCAAATCCACATTAAGATATTACCTCATTCCTGTTAGAATGGCTGTCATCAACAAGACAAGAGATAACAATGTGGAAAAAAGGGAACCCTTGTGCAGTATTGGTGGGAATGTAAATTGGTGCAGCCACTATGGAAAACAGTATGGAGGTTCCTCAAAAAGTTAGAAATAGAATTACCATATGATCCAGCCTTTCTACTTCTGGATATGTATATGAAGGAAATGAAATAACTATATCTAAGAGATATCTGCACCCCCATGCTCATTGCAGCATTATTTACAATAGCCAATACATGGAAATAACCTAAGTGTCCATCAACAGATGAATGGATAAAGAAAATGTCACACACACACACAAAATAATATCATTCAGTCATAAAAAAAGAAGGAAATCCTGTCATTTGCAACAACGTGGATGGACCTTGAGGGCATTATGCTAAGTGAAATAAGTCAGAGAAAGACAAATACCATATGGTCTCACATATATGTGGAATTTTTTTAAAAAACACCAAACTCATAGAAAAAAACAATCAGATTTGTGGCTACCAGAAGCAGGGAGGTGGGGGAGAGAAGGAATTTGATGAAGGCGGTGAAAAGGTACAAACTTCCAGTTACAATATAAGTAAGTACTAGGGATATAATGTACAACATGATAACTATAGTTAACACTGCTGTATGGTATATATGAAAGTTGTTGAGAGATCCTAGGAGATCTCATCATAAGGAAAAATTTTTTTTCTTTCTTTTCCTTCCCTTTATATGTATAGGAGATAATGGATGTCAACTAAACTTGTGATAATCTTTTTTTTTTTTGAGTTGCTAAGAGAGTAGATCTTAAAAGTTCTCACCACAAGAAAAAAAAATTATGTGAGGTGATGGATGTTAACTAAACCTATTGTGGTAATCATTTAGCAATAAATACATATAGCAAATCCTTAGGTTGTATATACCTTAAATGAATACACTGTTATATTTCAATTATATCTCAATAAAACGGGGGAGGTAGGACTTCCCTGGTGGTGCAGTGGTTTAGAATCCACCTGCCAGTGCAGGCGACAGGGTTCAAGCCCTGGTCCAGGGAGATACCAAATGCCGCGGAGCAATTAAGCCCGTGAGCCACAGCTACTGAGCCTGTGCTCTAGAGCCCGCGAGCCACGACTACTGAGCCTGCGTGCCACAACTACTGAACCCCATGCACCTAGAGCCCATGCTCTGCAACAAGACAAGCCACTGCAATGAGAAGCCCATGCACTGCAACGAAGAGTAGCCCCTGCTCACTGCAACTAGAAAAAGCCCGCGCAGCAACGAAGACACAATGCAGCCAAAAATAAATAAATTAAAAAAAAAAAAAACTTGGGGGAGTGATGAAGAAAAGGATAATTTTAAAGTTTTTTTAGGAGATTAGTTCAAGATGGCAGAGTAGAAGGACATGCTCTCACTCCCTCTTGTGAGAACACTGGAATCACAACTAACTGCTGAACAATCATCGACAGGAAGACACTGGAACGCACCAAAAAAAATACCCCACATCCAAAGACAAAGGAGAAGCCACAAAGAGATGGTAGGAGCAGCGCAATCACAATAAAATCAAATCCCATAACTGCTGGGTTGGAGACCCACAAACTGGAGAACACTTATACCACAGAAGTCCACCCACTGGAGTGAAGATTCTGAGCCCCACGTCAGACTTCCAAAGCTGGTGGTCCAGCAATGGGAGGAGGAATTCCTAGAGAATCAGCCTTCGAAGGCTAGCGGGATTTGACTGTAGGACTTCGACAGGACTGGGGTAAATAGAGACTCCACTCTTGGAGGGCACACACAAAGTAGTGTGCACATCAGGACCCAGGTGAAGGAGCAGTGACCCCCATAGGAGACTGAACCAGACCTACCTGCTGGTGTTGGAGGGTCTCCTGCAGAGGCGGGGGGTTGCTTGGTCTCACTGTGAGGACAAGGACACTGGCAGTGGAAGTTCTGGGAAGTAGTCCTTGGCGGAAGCCCTCCCAGAATCCGCCATTAGCCCCACCAAAGAGCCTGGGTAGGCTCCAGTGTTGGGTCCCCTCAGGCCAAACAACAAACAGGGAGGGGACCCAGCCCCACCGATCAGCAGACAAGTGGATTAAAGTTTTAGTGAGCACTGCTCACCAGAGCAACAGCCAGCTCGACCCACCACCAGTCCCTCCCATCAGGAAACTTGGACAAGCCTCTTAGATAGCCTCATCCACCAAAGTGCAGACAGCAGAAGCAAGAGGAACTACAATCCTGCAGCCTGTGGAACAGAAACCACATTCATAGAAAGATAGACAAGAAGAAAAGGCAGAGGGCTATGTACCAGATGAAGAACAAGATAAAACCCCAGAAAAACAACTAAATGAAGTGGAGATGGGCAACCTTCCAGAAAAAGAATTCAGAAGAATGATAGTGAAGATGATCCAGGACCTTGGAAAAATAATGGAAGCAAAGATCCAGAAAGTGCAAGAAATGTTTAACAAAGACCTAGAAGAATTAAAGAACAAACAAACAGAGATGAACAATACAATAATTGAAATGAAAAATACACTACAAGGAATCAATAGCAGAATAACTGAGGCAGAAGAACGGAGAGGTGACCTGGAAGACAGAATGGTGGAATTCACTGCTGCAGAACAGAATAAAGAAAAAAGAATGAAAAGAAATGAAGACAGCCTAAGAGACCTTGGGGACAACATTAAATGCAGCATTCGCATTATAGGGGTCCCAAAAGGAGAGGAGAGAGAGAAAGGACCTGAGAAAATATTTGAAGAGATTATAGTTGAAAACTTCCCTAACATGGGAAAGGAAATAGCCACCCAAGTCCAGGAAGCGCAGAGAGTCCCATACAGGATAAACCCAAGGATAAACATGCCAAGACACATAGTAATCAAATTGGCAAAAATTAAAGACAAAGAATATTATTGAAAGCAGCAAGGGAAAAACGACAAATAACATATAAGTGAAATCCCATAGGGTTAACAGCTGATTTCTCAGCAGAAACTCTACAAGCCAGAAGGGAGAGGCCTGATATACTTAAAGTGATGAAAGGGAAAAACCTACAATCAAGATTACTCTAACCAGCAAGGATCTCATTCAGATTCAATGGAGAAATCAAAAGCTTTACAGACAAGCAAAAGCTAAGAGAATTTAGCACCACCAAACCAGCTCTACAACAAATGCTAAAGGAACTTCTCTAAGTGGGAAATACAAGAGAAGAAAAGGACCTACAGAAACAAACCCAAAACGATTAAGAAAATGGTAATAGGAACATGCATATCAATAATTACCTTAAATGTGAATAGATTAAATACTCCAACCAAAAGACACAGGCTTGCTGAATGGATACAAAAACAAGACCCATATATATGCTGTCTACAAGAGACCCACTTCAGACCTAGGGACACATACAGACCGAAAGTAAGGGGTTGGAAAAAGATATTCCATGTAAATGGAAATCAAAAGAAAGCTGGAGTAGCAATACTCATATCAGATAAAATATACTTTAAAATAAAGAATGTTACAAGAGACAAGGAAGGACACTACCTAATGATCAAGGGATCAATCCAAGAAGAAGATATAACAATTATAAATATACATGCACCCAACATGGGAGCACCTCAATACATAAGGCAACTGCTAACAGCTATAAAAGAGGAAATCAACAGTGACACAATAATAGTGGGGGACTTTAACACCTCACTTACACCAATGGACAGATCATCCAAACAGAAAATTAATAAGGAAACACAAGCTTTAAATGACACAATAGACCAGATAGATTTAATTGATATTTATAGGACATTCCGTCCAAAAACAGCAGATTACACTTTCTTCTCAACTGTGCATGGGACATTCTCCGGGATAGATTACATTTTGGGTCACAAATCAAGCCTCAGTAAATTTAAGAAAATTGAAATCATATCAAGCATCTTTTCTGACCACAAGACTATGAGATTAGAAATCAGTTACAGGGGAAAAAATGTTAAAAACACAAACACACGGAGGCTAAACAATACATTACTAAATAACCAAGCGGTCACTGAAGAAATCAAAGAGGAAATCAAAAAATACATAGAGACAAATGACAATGAAAACATGACGATCCAAAACCTATGGAATGCAGCAAAAGCAGTTCTAAGAGGGAAGTTTATAGCTATACAAGCCTACCTCAAGAAACAAGAAAAATCTCAAATAAACAATCTAACGTTACACCTAAAGGAACTAGAGAAAGAAGAACAAGCAAAACCCAAAGTTAGCAGAAGGAAAGAAATCATAAAGATCAGAGCAAAAATAAATGAAATAGAAACAAAGAAATCAATAGCAAAGATCAATAAAACTAAAAGCTAGTTCTTTGAGAAGGTAAACAAAATTGATAAACCATTAGCCAGACTCATCAAGAAAAAGAGGGAGAGGACTCAAATCAACAAAATTAGAAATGAAAAAGGAGAAGTTACAACAGGCACTGCAGAAATACAAAGCATCCTAAGAGACTACTACAAGCCAGTCTATGCCAATAAAATGGACAACCTGGAAGAAATGGACAAATTCTTAGAAAGGTATAACCTCCCAAGACTGAATCAGGAAGAAATAGAAAATATGAACAGACCACTCACAAGTAATGAAATTAAAACTGTGATTAAAAATCTTCCAGCAAACAAAAGTCCAGGAACAGATGGCTTCACAGGTGAATTCTATCAAACATTTAGAGAAGAGCTAACACCCATCCTTCTCAACCTCTTCCAAAAAATTGCAGAGGAAGGAACACGCCCAAACTCATTCTATGAGGCCACCATCACCCTGATACCAAAACAAGACAAAGGTACTACAGAAAAAGAAAATAACAGACCAATATCACTGATGAATATAGGTGGAAAAATCCTCAACAAAATACTAGCAAACAGAATCTAACAACACATTATAAGGATCATACACCATGATCAAGTGGGATTTATCCCAGGGATGCAAGGATTCTTCAATATATGCAAATCAATCAATGTGATACACCATATTAACAAACTGAAATATAAAAACCATATGATCATCTCAGTAGATGCAGAAAAACTTTTGACAAAATTCAACACCCATTTGTGATAAAAACTCTCCAGAAAGTGGGCATAGAGGGAACCTACCTCAACATAATAAAGGCCGTATATGACAAACCCACAGCAAACATCATTCTCAATGGTGAAAAACTGAAATCTTTCCTCTCAGATCAGGAACAAGACAAGGATGTCCACTCTCATCACTATTATTCAACAGAGTTTTGGAAGTCCTAGCCACAGCAATCAGAGAAGAAAAAGAAATAAAAGGAATACAAATTGGAAAAGAAGAAGTAAAACTGTCACTGTTTGCAGATGACATGATACTATACATAGAAAATCCTAAAAATGCCACCAGAAAACTACTAGAGCTAATCAATGAATTTGGTAAAGTTGCAGGATACAAAATTAATGCACAGAAATCTCTTGCATTCCTATACGCTAATGATGAAAAATCTGAAAGAGAAAGTAAGGACACACTCCCATTTACCGTTGAAAGAAAAAGAATAAAATACCTAGGAATAAACCTACCTAGGGAAACAAAAGACCTGTATGCAGAAAACTATAAGACACTGATGAAAGAAATTAAAGGTGATACCAACAGATGGAGAGATATACCATGTACTTGGATTGGAAGAATCAATACTGTGAAAATGACTTTACTACACAAAGCAATCTACAGATTCAGTGCAATCCCTATCAAATTACCAATGGCATTTTTTTACAGAACTAGAACAAAAAATCTTAAAATTTGTATGGATACACAAAAGACCCCGAATAGCCAATGCAGTCTTGAGGGAAGAAAATGGAGCTGGAGGAATCAGACTCCCTGACTTCAGACTCTACTACAAAGCTACAGTAATCAAGACAATATGGTACTGGCACAAAAACAGAAACATAGATCAATGGAACAAGATAGCCCAGAGATAAACCCACACACCTATGGTCAACTAATCTGGGACAAAGGAGGCAAAGATGTACAATGGAGAAAATACAGTCTCTTCAATAAGTGGTGCTGGGAAAACTGGACAGCTACATGTAAAAGAATGAAATTAGAACACTCCCTAACACCATACACAAAAATAAACTCCAAACGGATTAGAAACCTAAATGTAAGACCGGACACTATAAAACTCTTGGAGGAAAATATAGGAAGAACACTCTTTGACATAAATCACAGCAAGATCTTTTTTGATCCACCTCCTAGAATAATTAATGGAAATAAAAACAAAAATAAACAAATGGGACCTAATGAAACTTAAAAGCTGTTGCACATCAAAGGAAACCATAAGCAAGACGAAAAGACAACCCTCAGAATGGGAGAAAATATTTGCAAATGAATCAACGGACAAAGGATTAATCGCCAAAATATATAAACAGCTCATGCAGCTCAATATTAAAGAAACAAACAACCCAATCCAACAATGGGCAGAAGACCTAAATAAACATTTCTCCAAGGAAGACATACAGATGGCCAAGAAGCACATGAAAAGCTGCTCAACATCACTAATTATTAGAGAAATGCAAATCAAAACTACAATGAGGTATCACCTCACATGAGTTAGAATGGGCATCATCAGAAAATCTACAAGCAACAAATGCTGGAGAGGGTGTGGAGAAAAGGGACCCTCCCTGCACTGTTGGTGGGAATGTAAATTGATACAGCCACTATGGAGAACAGTATGGAGGTTCCTTAAATAGCTAAAAATAGAATTACCATATGACCCAGCAATCCCACTACTGGGCATATACCCAGAGAAACCCATAATTCAAAAAGACACATGTGGGGCTTCCCTGGTGGCACAGTGGTTGGGAGTCCACCTGCTGATGCAGGGGACACAGGTTCGTACCCCAGTCCAGGAGGATCCCACATGCTGCGGAGCGGCTGGGCCTGTGAGCCATGGCCACTGGGCCTGCGTGTCCAGAGCCTGTGCTCTGCAACGGGAGAGGCCACAATGGTGAGAGGCCCGCATATGGCAAAAAAAACAAAAAAAAAGACACATGCACCTCAATGTTCCTTGCAGCACTATTTACAATAGCCAGGTCATGGAAGCAACCTAAATGCCCATCGACAGACGAATGGATAAAGAAGAAGTGGTACATATATACAATGGAATATTACTCAGCCATAAAAAGGAACGAAATTGGGTCATTTGTAGAGATGTGGATGTATCTAGAGACTGTCATACAGAGTGAAGTAAGTCAGAAAGAGAAAAACAAATATCGTATATTAACGCATGTATGTGGAACCTAGAAAAATGGTACAGATGAACAGGTTTGCAAGACAGAAATTGAGACACAGATGTAGAGAACAAATGTATGGACACCAAGGGGGGAAAGCCACGGTGGGGTGGGGATGGTGGTGTGCTGAATTGGGTGATGGAGTTGACATGTATACACTGATGTGTATAAAATGGATGACTAATAAGAACCTGCTGTATAAAAAATAAATTTAATTTAATTAAAAAAAAATTTTTTAAAAAGGTTCAGGAGACTTGAGACTAAAAACTTCTTTTTGTAATCTCAGGGTATATATATATATATGTGTGTGTGTGTGTGTGTGTGTGTGTGTGTGTGTGTGTGTGTGTGTGTGACTGGGATGAAAAAGACAGAATTTTTTTACAAGTCCCCAGGCAACCAAAATAAAACTGTAAACTGAAACATGGTATATGTCTAAGAAGGCTTTTACTGAAAAAGTATCTACCAAGAAAATGTGAATAATGCTGAATTGAGAGTGACTGGAAGCCCCACACGCTAATGCAAGCAGGACAGTGTTGGCCCAGGAAGTAGTAGGAGGTGTGATTTGCAAGGGGTGCCCAGGATTCTCAGTGGCACTAACAGGGAGAAAGGCTTCTTTGATCATCAGGATGTAAAAGGTGGAAAAAAGAAAAGAGCCCTGAACAATTTGTGAGTGAAGCAATTTGACCATCAATGTAGGAGGTGTTTGTCCCATGAAATTGCCGTTAGCTGAGGAATAAGGCTTTGATAAGTCTAGGAACTCATTTTGCATAAATGTCCATATTTTATGCAAGAGACTACTCATAGTTTGCAAGAGACTACTCTTCCCATTCATAGAGAAGGGAAGAGTAGAGTTAATGATCCTAAACAAGAACCCAAAATTTCAATTACTCTAGATTGGCACCCAACTAAAGCTTGGGAAAGAAATGAATTATATATTTCATGCTGTCCAAATCTGTGGGAGAGCAGGGTATCCCATAGGAGGATTTTACTCCATTAAGCTTTGTTGCAATCCATAAGACTAACCAATCAATGTGTGTGTGTGTGTGTGTGTGTGTGTGTGTGTGTGTGTGTGTGAGATGTTTGGGGGAAAATAGTGCAAAAATACTGCATGCAGAAGCAGATTGAGGTTTCACAACTTGTGGATAAGTCATGGCTTGGATGATAAACCTACTGATAATTTTGGTTTGGTTGCCTTAGCATTTCCTAGGGCCCATGAGAGATTGGGATAAAATTACTATGGAAGGTTGAAATTAATAAAATGTATTCTTTCAATTGCAGGGGCTTTGGGTTTTGTTTTTCTTCTTTTTATCCCAAGTATGGAAATGGGATATAAATTTTTTCTGGTGCAGTGCTTAACTCCACTTCTTTGATGGGTAATTTTCACCTCAAAAACATCAAAGGGTTTTCTCACCCCATCTAAAACTGGAAAATTTGTAACCTATGTTTTCAGAGACTTTGAAATATAAACTACATCCAGCTGTAGGAGCAATGTGGAAATGGATTGATCACAGTTTGAAAAAATCAAGCTAGACCAACAAAATCTCTAGCCAAAAAGTCTGTTTGATTTAACTATCCCATTGGTATTATGAGTTATTAAAAAATGAAGAGTCTCCCTGGCTGCAGAATAAGTATACCAGTTCCCCACTTCCTTCCATTTTTGGAAACTTCTCAGAAATATAAATGCACAGAGGGAGAAAATATAATAAATATGCTCCCTTGGTGAGAATGAAGGAAAAGTTAGGCAGTAAATAACTCAGTGAGTTCATTGTGAATTCTTAAAACCTCTCTTTCAGGATCATACTCTTTTAAATGCAAACTCAAAGCAAAAAAAGGAAGTTCATCTCAGATTTGTCATTTATGACAGCAGTGTGGAAGGATTAATAAATGTTATGAGACTTCCTGAAGAATAAAGACACTTTTCAGAGTGAATAAAAAGTACTTTTAATAGATACAAATCCCATTTTCATCAATATAAGTTTTGAATTTCCCCCAAGGTGAATAGAGAGATAAAGGAGACAGCCAGGATAACTAGTTGGTTGTTTTATTGTAGTATATACTCCAACACAAATGCCAGTTCAAGGGTTCAGTTTTCAGTATTAACTGACATTGTACCTTCTTCATCTCCACACTCCCTGTTTCTAACTCCTTCTCCCTTCTAACCAAGTTGATGCTTGAGAAGTGAAGCTGGGAATGCTTGCTGCAAACATCCGCATATACTCTATACGTAGGTTTTTGAGGTGTGTAGCATAGAGAAGTTTTGCAAACCTCTGGTCCACATAATGGTTATCTCTGTGGCCTGGGATCCTTGCATCAACGTTCTCATCTCTACTGAGGCTCTGTCGTCAGAATGAGGCTTGCTAGTTGATTGTCTGTGATTTAAGCCTGTGGTCTCAGATGGAGGACCCCTAGAGCTCTCTTCTTCTTTTATATTCTTCATGATTTAGTGTCATTGAAACCCAACTGAGATTCTCCCTGGCTACATGGGACTTTTACTTGCTTACTTTGGGATGCATCTGCAGCTGATTCGTAATTGTCTCTATTCACTTCAGAATATTTACTAGCATGTACCATTCAAACTTCTGCATAAATCCTCCTAGGACATTTTCATGTGCATATTTCAATTACTTGGGGATTATTCCAAATTATGTAGAGCCCAATAAGAAGATCTGCTAGAATATGACTGAGGTTGGTCTGGGGCTGAAAGGCTCAGTTATCTAAAACACGTTCTTGAAGTGCCAGTACACCCTGTTTTATAGCATATCTGTCTCTTCTGTAATCTTTCTTGAAATTGATATGTCTGGATTCATTAACCCTGTTCCCACTCAGGAGAAAACTGAATTGGGTTAAGTTGGTAAAGGAGTGACTGTGAGTGATATTTCCTGTTTATATATAAGTAAAGCAACAGATAAAACAGCTTAGTAGATAGAATCCATATAGTCAACTTAGACATTTTTGTATACATATTTTTATCATGATATAATCTATATGGTGTAAAATGCACAATTTTAAAGTGTACAATTCAGTAGTTTTCTAGCATATTCACAAAGTTGTGCAACCATCTATTTCGTTTCATAACATTTGCATCATCCTAGACTTCTTTTTGACCTCAAAAAAGTACTTTTGTTTTGCAATGGCTTAAGAAGAAGATAGTGTTGTAGACAGAATAATGCACCCCACCCCAAGTGTCTATATCCTAATCCCCAGAGCCTGTGAAGGTGTTAGGTTACATGGAAAAGGGAGATTAAGATTGCAGGTGGAGGGACTTCCCTGTTGGGACAGTGGTTAAGAATCCTCTTGCCAATGCGGGACATGGGTGCACAATTTTAAAGTGTACAATTCAGTAGTTTTCTAGCATATTCACAAAGTTGTGCAACCATCTATTTCGTTTCATAACATTTGCATCATCCTAGACTTCTTTTTGACCTCAAAAAAGTACTTTTGTTTTGCAATGGCTTAAGAAGAAGATAGTGTTGTAGACAGAATAATGCACCCCACCCCAAGTGTCTATATCCTAATCCCCAGAGCCTGTGAAGGTGTTAGGTTACATGGAAAAGGGAGATTAAGATTGCAGGTGGAGGGACTTCCCTGTTGGGACAGTGGTTAAGAATCCTCTTGCCAATGCAGGGGACATGGGTTTGAGCCCTGGTCCAGGAAGATCCCACATGCCTCAGAGCAACTAAGCCCACGCGCCACAACTACTGAGCCTGCACTCCAGAGCCCGCGAGCCACAACTGCTAAAGCCCGTGCGCCTAGAACCCATGCTCAGCAATAAAGACAAGCCACCTCAATGAGAAACCCGTGCACCGCAAGGAAGAGTAGCCGCCGCTCACCGCAACTAGAGAAAGCCCGCATACAGCAACAAAGACCCAATGCAGCCAAAATATAAAAAATAAAAATAAAAAAAGATTGCAGGTGGAATTAAGGTTGCTAATCAGCTAACCTTGAAATGGGGAGATTACCCCAGATTATCTGTATGGTCCCAGTGTAATCATGAATGTCCTTAAAGGTGAAAAAGAGAATCAGAAGACTCTGGCAAAGTCACAGAAGGAGATGTAATGACAGGTGCAGAGGTCAGAATGTTGCAGTTGCTGATTTGAAGATGTCTGGAGAGGCCAGGAGCCAAGGAATGCAGGTGACCTGTAGAAGCTGAAAAAGATAAGGAAAGATATTTGCCCCTAGAGCCTCCAGAAGGAACGCAGCCTTGCCAACATGTTGGTTTTTGTCCAGCAAGGCCCATTTTTTGACTTCTGACCTGTAAGATAATACATTCGTGTTGCTTTTAGCCACTAAGTTTGTGGTAGTTTATATAGGAAACTAATACAGATGGGGAAGGATAGTAGTTGGGAGAACGAAGAAAGGAGGAAGAGAAAGGGAGAGAGACACCATGAGGTACTGTTTGCATATCTAGCCCCTTTGATGATGTCCCAGACTGAGTGCTGGCTTTGTCATTCACTTGATCCTACTGATCTTTGAAAGAGTGGCTGAGAGTAGATGCACTTTTCTCATATGCTTGTAGGTCACGTGATGTGCTTTGCCTGGTTAGAGTTTAGGAACTCCACTGTTCCTAATGGTGAAGTGAACGGACTAGAATTTTGACTGGTCTTGAGAGTTTACTGAGTCTCTCAGAAGTTGTTAGGAAATTGAGTTTGTTAGTCAAGGAGAACAAAGAGCTGCACACCTCCATCCCCACCTATTGACTCCATTTCAGGTGAAGCTAACTGCACGAGAGAAACCCCTGACATCAAGAGGGAGTCAGGTAAGTAACTTGATTATTGCACTGTGACTCAGTTTGCCAACTGTTTAAAACCTGAAATCTGACAAGCTTTAAAAGTAAAAGTAACATGAATCTGATGTAATGTGCTTCTCATTTCTTTTTGAGAAAATTTAAAAGGTTTTGTAAAATCTGGTGTTAGTTATTTTTTTCTAAAAGCAAAAAATGAAATTAATCTTGAAATTCTTTATATTCACTTTCAAAAATATGTTAAATATTCAATTATGCATCAAGATATCTTACTTTGCCAAAATTTTGGCAACAGCTGGACATACAACAGAAAATATAAGAAAGCTAATTTCTCCTAAATGTTGGTTTGAATAAATACAATGCTGGTGAAGTCTCTGAACTGACACATTTGTGGCCTGCAGCTTTAATATTGTCTTTGAAGACACGGTAAATACTGTGTCACCTCAGCTGCCTTTGATTTGGCTTCCAAATTGGGAGCCCTGTGCGGTGCTCATACCTAGTGTCTCTGATCCTAAATCTTTAGCCTGAGAGCCATGTTGTTGGGTAGTCTAACTTTGAGATTAGAGGGGATAACCCATGGTTATTTTCACAAGCTGCCAGTCTGCAACAGAGTCATACTGGTAAAAGTGTGGCTTTAGGGCTGTCTCCTAAGTATCCCACAGTACTAGGGCCCTGAGGTCCCAGAGGATTCTCACCCATAATAGCTTAAGAAATTTATTGGAAAGATATTGGGATTTGTCACAGAATGAAAGGAAGAGCTGCAGGAACTCATGCAACTCCAAGAATCTCAGCAATTGGAACTGGTAGCCTGATACCTCCAAAGTGTTCTCTTTGTATGTCTATCACTCTTCCTCAGCCTATCTCTCATCTTTGCTGATCTTTGCTTGGTTTCAACCTCTCCCATAGCAAACAGGCTTTTGCCTCATGTCAGGAGGAGAAAATGAGTGCCAGAAACTCTACTATCACATCCTCACAGCTCAAAGCCAAGGAGAGGAAAAAATTCTCTTCCCCTTGACTGGGGTTAGAAGACTCCTGGGGAAGGCCTCAGGAGTGGATTGTCTCCACTTGGGACACATGCTCAGAAAGATTGGAGACTAAGATTGTCTCAGCCTGTGTCATGTGTCCATCCCATGGTCAGGATACTCTGGGTCTGTTACAGGGATAAATGGAAGGCAAGTTTGTTGATTAGATATTGGAAGGACTTTTCCAATGAAATGACTACAAAAGCTAAATAATATTGAATACTTAATGGTCACCATGTAAAATGAGTTGTTGAGATGGCAAGAAAATAAGGAATCTACAAAAGGCAGAAACAAAGTGAAAGAAGGAATCCTAAGGAATGATTTAGCCTGAAAGAATTTGTCCAACCCTGGTGATCTAGTTCTTCAAACAAACATGCAGGGTTAAGGAAACAAAGGATTGCAGGAACCCAGGCTAACAGCATCAGAGCTGTTATCAAAGGATGAGGAGAGGGAAAGGTTACCAGAACCCAAAAGGAGAAAGAATCATAAAGAGTAGGCCATCTCAAGAGGAGCCAGGACCTTAGTTGAGGAACATAGCCCTTGCAGGAAAGAATCTAGGTGAATAATTAGCCTCAATCTCATTCTCTGATCTCCACAGTGAGTGTTGATCAAACCCTGCTGAAGCCAGAGGGCTTGGGAACTCTGTTGAAGTAATTCATAATCTGTTTAACCACATAGGACAGATTATAAGGTAGATCTGTAGAAACAAACAGTAGATGTTCAGAACATATATGTCTTAATTGGCCTGCTTCTAACCTACCCCCTTTCCCACCTCTTCACAGTAACCAGAATGATCTTTCAAAACAAAATTCACCTCCTACCATAACCCCGATTAAAGCCCTTAGGGTCTTCCCATTTTTACCTTGAGTTCCATAATGAATAATCTCCATACCTTGTCCTTCAAGGTTCAGTAAACATAATTTGGATTCTACCCACTCTCCAATCCAACTTATCCAGTTTCACTTTTTCCCTTAAAGTCTTACACTTACTGTTCCATCTTTTTGAGAATCTCTTCCTTGACTTTTCATGTGTCTAGCTTCTTTACAGCCATCAAGTCTCAGCATAAATGTCAGTTCCTTAGAGAAGTCTTCCATGACCACCCAATTGCAATGCTGAGTTATTTCCTTAATAACACATAATACAGTGTGAAGTTATGTCATTTATTCACTTGTCTGCGTGCCTATAATCTGCCTTGCATAGTACAACATAGATCCGTGAAGATGAGGAATTTTCTTATTTTATTCACCATTGTATCCCCAGTTACTGTACTGGTGCTTGGCACAAAGTAGGTGGTAAGGAATTATTTGTTGAATGAATGAATGAATGGTTCCTTGTCAAAATAATCATCTTCAGAACCCCACACTGTGTGTCAATCATTTATTAATATTATTAATTTCTTCATGTGCTTCTGTCGCCATGGTGGTGCTGATATTAAGCAGTCATCTGTTTCAAACTGACAAAGACTCACTAGAAATCATAGCACCCTAGAAATCCTTCAAGACTAGGAAATGTAGTACAGTTCTTCAGGGAGTTTTTTGGAGGAAGAGACTGAGCAAACACAATGCTCTTGCTTGGGCTCTAAAGAAGCAGCAAAAGCAGAGGCTCAGATACAATGATCTTCAGTGAATTTCCTAAGAAAAGGAAAAATCAAGGAAAATTTGCAGGATCAGAATACCTCCTGTTGAGAACATGGAAATCATGTATGTATTCTTTGACTATTGTGAAAGCCCAGCCTCACACTAGAGCATTATCAAAGTGTCAGTAAAGGGCTCTTTTCCTTCCCAAACAACAAGAATGTGGAAGGGGAGAGGAAGTCCCCTTTCTCCTGCTGTGTAGAAAACCAATCATAGAAAGGTGGCATAATTAGAACTTCTACAGGTCAATTTATTTGGTCAACAGCCTCACAGATCAAAGCAGTGATGCTCATGGAAAGTGGGCCAAGGGGAAATATATTAACCATGTACACAGATAACTGATTAGTAATAGAATGAAGGTCTTCAGTCAAATTTGTCATTTCACTTTTGGAACCACAGCACAATAAAACAATCTAAAAATGAAACAGAATAAAATAACTTTTTAATATTTCATTGTGCTTATGCCATACAAATGTATAAGCCTAAATGATATATAATAATGTCAATAAAGAGGATACAGAGTTAGTTAATCAATTTCCTTCTCAATCCCATTACCCTTACGAAGTTATTCAGTAGACCCTTATGTACTCTGTGAACTGATAGGTGTGCTAATCTGGGCAGCTAACTCTTAGCCTTGAATCCAAGGTAATTCTGATCATGCCATGCCCTTGGACCTGCCATGCCCTAAGGACAAGGCATTCCATACTGAAGCTGACAGCCCTAGTAATGAATATCCAACACAGGTCAGTGGATTTTTGTCGAAACCTCTTGACCCAATGCAGAGGGATGCTTGGTGCCTTCATGATAGAGGCATTTCCCAGAAGCCTGGGAAGAAGATCAGGGATATTAAACTTTTGGGTTTCAACTTATTCTGGGCAGGGCAAAGGCAAGTCTTGAACTCTTATCTCTCTTTGAATGTTCTATATTCTTTGTTGAATATTCAGAGACTTGAGGCTCAGAGGGACGTATGACTACAAGTGCCCTTTGGGCACTCCAACAGAAATTTCCTGACTGACTTCCCAAACCTATAATTTCCTTCAGAAGAACAGATGATATCTTCTTCCTGACTTGACTACAGTCCAGTCAAAGCATTTGGGAAGAACATAATGCCATTCTTGATGTTTTAAGTGGTCAAAATCATATGCAAGACTTTGACTTCAAGTTAGTTTGGCCTAGGTCTTCATTCATTCTCCATTTACTAAATCATTCATTCAGTTGGCTGATCAACAAATACATGCTGAGAGCTGCTTTATCTGCAATAGAGGATATAGTGAGTGATGGACAGCCTCCATTTAATGGGAGAATTATAAACGTCATACACACAACAAGGCCATATATAAGTACAGACATTGCTATTGATTCCGCCAATGGGCAGAGATGACTGCAAATAGAGCAGTAAAGGAAGATTCAGTTGAAAAAATAAAAAAATGATACCAGGGATGCACTTGGACAGGTGATTAACATGTGAATGCAGAGAAAAAAACAACAGATAAACAAGGTGCAGAAAAGTGCTAAGGCATGGATACACTGTCAGACCTGCTGCAGAGGGTTCTGATGTGGGCATAACAGAGGACATTATTGGAAATGTGTGTTTCAACCAGACTGGAAATCCTTGAATGCCAGTTTGGGCTTAATCTTCTAAATAACAGGGAAATTCTAAGTGTTCTTGAATAAAGGAATTATAATATCTTTGAACTAGAAATGCCTTTAGAAGTCTAAGTAGTGCTCTCAGAAGACTGATATGAAAATGGGTGGCTGGCTAAATTAGAGGGCAGAGCCTGGAAGTGAGGAGACAAGACAGGTGGTAAGGGCTTAAACCTAGAGTGGTAACTTCAGAAGTGAAAAGAAGGAGTCTAATATGAGAGGAGTTGTGAAGTAAGAATTGACCGTCTTTAATGACAGGTCATGGGATATAAGGAAGAAGGAGTCTAAGATAACTCCGAAGTTTCAACCCTAGTTGAACACAACTGTGGTGGTATTCACCATTAGAGAAGTCTGTTGGGAGGGATGGGGTTGAGGGTAGATGATGATGATACTTATAGTTAAGTTCAGGATATCCCAGTGCATTTCCACTAAGTGGCTGGATTTTATGACTGGAATCCAGAAGTGTTCAAAGCTAGGGATGTGGATTTGGAAGTCATTTGAGTAGAGGATTCTGCCAGTATTGAAATTATGGTCTGCGAATAGCCACTGACTTCTGAGAAGCCACAGATATTGTGGCTCTCTTATGTGGACACACAAGAAAATTATTCCCTATGTTTTTGTTATCCCAAGAGAGAAGAGTAGGCAGAGTATACTCCACAATTAGTACTTTGCATTAGAAATCACAATAAATATAATAAAGTCAGTACATATAATATAGAACAGTAAGGCCTATTCTTATTTGTCTTTGCATTCCCTGTGCCTTGCACACAGTATGTGCCCCCCGCAAAACTTGTTGATTAAGTTAAAATAAAAGCTAGCTTTTAAGATAGCTAATATACCTTTTTAAAATTTTTATTTTATTTATTTTTTTATACAGCCGGTTCTTATTAGTCATCAATTTTATACACATCAGTGTATACATGTCAATCCCAATTGCCCAATTCATCACACCCCCACCCCACCCGCTGCTGCTTTCCCCGCTTGGTGTCCATATGTTTGTTCTCTAAATCTGTGTCTCAATATCTGCCCTGCAAACCTGTTCATCTGTACCATTTTTCTAGGTTCCACATACATGCGTTAATATACGATATTTGTTTTTCTCTTTCTGACTTACTTCACTCTGTATGACAGTCTCTAGATCCATCCACGCGTCAACAAATGACCCAAATTCGTTCCTTTTTATGGCTGAGTAATATTCCATTGTATATATGTACCACTTCTTTATCCATTTGCCTGTCAATGGGCATTTAGGTTGCTTCCATGACCTGGCTATTGTAAATAGTGCTGCAAGGAACATTGGGGTGCGTGTGTCTTTTTGAGTTATGGGTTTCTCTGGGTATATGCCCAGTAGTGGGATTGCTGGATCATATGGTAATTCTATTTTTAGTTTTTTAAGGAACCTCCATACTGTTCTCCATAGTGGCTGTATCAATTTACATTCCCACCAACAGTGCAAGAGGGTTCCCTTTTCTCCACACCCTCTCCAGCATTTGTTGTTTGTAGATTTTCTGATGATGCCCATTCTAACTGGTGTGAGGTGATACCTCATTGTAGTTTTGATTTGCATTTCTCTAATAATTAGTGATGTTGAGCAGCTTTTCATGTGCTTCTCGGCCATCAGTATGTCTTCTTTGAAGAAATGTCTATTTAGGTCTTCTGCCCATTTTTGGATT
>NW_006788746.1:604633-621180 GCF_000442215.2 Lipotes vexillifer | reverse complement strand
GTTGATTCATTTGCAAATATTTTCTCCCATTCTGAGGGTTGTCTTTTGGTCTTGTTTATGGTTTCCTTTGCTGTACAAAAGCTTTGAAGTTTCATTAGGTCCCATTTGTTTATTTTTGTTTTTATTTCCATTTCTCTAGGAGGTGGATCAAAAAAGATCTTGCTGTGATTTATGTCAAAGAGTGTTCTTCCTATGTTTTCCTCCAAGAGTTTTATAGTGTCCGGTCTTACATTTAGGTCTGTAATCCATTTTGAGTTTATTTTTGTGTATGGTGTTAGGGAGTGTTCTAATTTCATTCTTTTACATGTAGCTGTCCAGTTTTCCCAGCACCACTTATTGAAGAGACTGTCTTTTCTCCATTGTATGTCCTTGCCTCCTTTGGGAAGGGTTTACAGTGCTCAGTTTTTATCCTAAGTACTTTTTGCTGAGAATTTAGTAAAAAGCCCACAAAAATTAGAAAAACTCTGGTTATATTTTTTCCAAAAAGAATTAAAAATATGAGAATTCTTCCTTTTATACATTAATTCATCATTAGTAAGAGTTTTGGGGACCAAAAAAAATCAACCTTGAATCTTTATTGTTACTGTTAATCTTCTAAGGCAGTACTAGTTCTATGCCATAAAACTTTGGACCTGCTTATATATTCTTTTTATTTGTCCTCTAAGTCATAGAATCAAAATTTTAGAACTGGAAAAATCTTAGTGCTTATCGACTTTAAATGGTAAAAATTTAGAATTCTAGTAATTGTTTAACAAGTCTTATCTCCTGTGTCTTACCTCTCAAACCCAAACTGGACGTTTGTAAAGTCTATATTCTTTGCTTGTTTGAAAACCCCTGTATTAGCAGTGTATTCAATACATGGTATTTAACAAACACTTGTTGACTTGTATGCAAGTCTGCCAGACAAGCCCTAAACATATAAACACACACACACACACACACACACACACACACACATGCATACACACACATATGCAGTACACACACTGTAACTTGCTCAAAATAGGAATTAGAAAGTCTTTGGGGGTGGGTATTAAACTATAGTAAAATATTGTTGGTGTCAGTGAAGGTCCTAGACTTTATGGAGAGCAAGGTAGCAAAGGAAATGCTGTTCTTCGTGTGAACTTTTCTGAAAGGATTGCCAAGATTGAAAAAACAATGTTAATAGTAAATGATTGGGTTTACAACTTGTCATTGGAAAATTTTGCCCGTATATGCTCATTTACTATATTTATTTTTTATTTTTTAATTTACTAGTGTCTCCACAGAGTCCTACCTACAGATTACTCTATAAATAGCAAGTTGGTGGTTTCTCAAAGGGATCCTCTCAGTCACAACAGCAAAGACAGTGGCTCTCCCAAGCACGAGGCTAGGTTTCTGTTCCCTTCCATTGAGAAAGGCATCAGACAAAATGAAAAGCAGTTTTACAGAGTAAACATTAAGTTGTTGTCCTTCTGATGTATATTGAACATATACACACACAAAATGCTCAGAGGGTATGAAAATTCTTCAGAAGGACCTGTGAATTTAATAAGCACAACTTCAGACAAAGCATTCACAGGGTCTCATATTAGACTGCAGAATCAAATAAGGGGAAGGCCAGCAGACATGCATTCTAATGGCTCAGGCTGACTAGTGTTCATTTTATGGTCCTGCTCTGCCCTGCTGTGGGAATGCTGAGAAGTGCATGAGGGGACAGTGCTCAGAACTTTGAATCAGCGAAAATAAATGCCTTTAGTCAGAGAAATAAGCAGAGCACAAAGGAAAAAACAGAGGCTTCTCTTTTAATCAGAAATCCACACTAAATATTCATATTTTCTGAGTATAGTGTTACTGGATGCAAAAAGATAAAATATAAATGACTTAGAGGAAAAGTGATTTGCAAATGTCAAATGGTTTTTAACTCATCCACTTGTAAAGTTGAATTTAATGTTCAACTTATCTTCTAATTTTCCCAAGGTGAAATGTTGTTTGATGGTGTACAAAACATGGTATGGGTTTAAACATAAAAAGTAGGGACAATAATAATAATTAATATTAACTGAGCAATTACTATATATCCAGCACCACGTAAATATTAATTTGTTTAATTTTCACAGCAAACCCATGAGATGAGTACTAGCTCTTTGTACTTTTCAAAGTGCTTCATGTAAATGCTTTCTGTTGCTCCTTACACAGTGCTTCCGAGGGAGACCGGGAACTTCATGGTACACAAGACAGCTTGAAGACCCTGAGGTGAGTAGGTAGGACCCAAACCTATTGTGAGATTCAGAATCCGAGTCCAAGTATCCTAGCTCCCAGAGCAGCTTTTATTTCATTTACACAAAGATGTGTGGCTTAAAGCCCTAAAGAAAAAACATTTACCAGACCAATCCTGATTAAGAAACACCTATCAAAACTGAATAAACAAAAAGTATTAT
Source organism: Lipotes vexillifer (assembly GCF_000442215.2). NCBI lineage: Eukaryota > Metazoa > Chordata > Mammalia > Artiodactyla > Lipotidae > Lipotes > Lipotes vexillifer. The sequence continues at coordinate 618,760 of NW_006788746.1, read as the reverse complement.
GACTGCATCTGAGAATTACATGTTTTCTCTGTACTATTTTTAATTTTTAACATTGTCAGAAAAATCATGCTGACTAAATTATGAAAACAGTAAGGCTTAATTATTTATTCTATTGTTTACTAAGCAGGCTTGGTTTCAGGTAAGTTAATTAGCATTTAAGTCCCATATGAAGGCAAAAATGAACTTGAACTTTCCCAAAGTTTTTTCCCCCGTTGATCTGACCTACTTACCCAAATCCTGTTCCTAAAATCTAGACGTGAGACTTCCTCAGGGGCTAATATGGTTTGGTCCTAACCAGCTATCCACTTCCAGCCTGTTTTTTGGGTTTTGTTTATGTTTTCGTTTTGTTGTTTTGTTTCAGTTTGGGGTTTTGTTGCTTTGGGGCAAACAATGACCATGATTTAGATTTGTAAACCTTCAATCTTGTGGTAAATTATATTTGAAAACTGCATTCTAAATTTAGCTTGATTTCACCAGCAAGCTTCTCAAGATCAAGATATTTTATGTATTTTCAGACTGACTGTGCTCATATGACAGTTTACAACAACAGCTGCAAATTAACAAATGCAAGGGCTGGATCAAATTAACATGGACTTGACAGAACAGGGTTCCAAACTTATAACTGGGTTACAAAGGTTTATCTGCAAGTTAACCAGATGGAAATTGTGATGGGTTTTCCAATCTAAATGTTAATACTAAAAGCATTTATTTTTAGCATAGCAGTTTTTAAAAATTTATTTTATTTATTTATTTTTGGCTGTGTCGGGTCTTTGTTGCTGTGCGTGGGCTTTCTCTAGTTGCAGTGAATGAGGGCTACTCTTCATTGCGGTACGCAGGCTTCTCATTGCGGTGGCTTCTCTTGTTGTGGAGCACGGGCTCTAGGCACGTGGGCTTCAGTAGTTGTGGCTCTCAGGCTCTAGAGCACAGGCACAGTAGTTGTGGCACACGGGCTTAGTTGCTCCGCGGCATGTGGGATCTTCTCGGACCAGGGCTTGAACCCGTGTCCCCTGCATTGGCAGGTGGATTTTTAACAACTGTGCCACAGTTGTTAAATGCTATGCTAGGGAAGACCTAGCATAGCATTTTTTGTCCCAAAATTATTAATCACTGGATCCCTGCAAGACCTCTGCAAGGAGGGCCTCCATGCGAGCTCTGAACCTTCATTTGGCTCACCTCTCTGTGTGGGGCATGGAGCAAGGTGTCCACAGGACAACAAGGATGAGGCCACCCAGACTCTGTCACCTTCTACTAGTACCTGGGCTCCCAGTTCACTGGGAGCGGGGGTGGAGGGGTCCTTTGTAGGGAGATGGAAGGAGTATGGTTACAAGAGCCAGGGTATAGGCACCCTGAGCACTGCCTCAGGGAAAAAAGGAAAGAAATGGGTAACCCGTGGACCTGGAACTGAGCTGGGGACCAGCCCTCCCTGCAGTGTCACGTTCTAGGAAATTGAACTTAGCCTTCCAGGTCTTTATGAAGGTGTATCAGCCAGGAGGGAGTCCAGAAAATAATATTTTATTCAAATGTTTATTGGCTAGATTTTTTAAAACAAAGAGAGAAAACTGACAAAACTTGGCAAAATACAGAACCAGGCAACACACATTAGAAGCACTAATAATAAGGACTTCCCTGGTGGTCCAGTGGTTAAGAATCCGCCTGCCAATGCAGGGGACATGGGTTCGATCCCTGGCCCAGGAAGATCCCACATGACGCGGGGCAATTAAGTGCACATGCCACAACTACTGAGCCTGGGCTCTGGAGCCTGTGAGCCACAACTACTGAGCCCGTGCACCACAACTACTGAAGCCTGCATGCTCTAGAGCCCACATGCCGCAACTACCGAACCCACTTGCTGCAACTACTGAATCCCGTGTGCCTAGAGCCCGTGCTCCACAACAAGAGAAGCCACTGCAATGAGAAGCCCGCGCACCGCAAGGAAGAGTAGCCCCCGCTCACCGCAACTAGAGGAAGCCCACACGCAGCAGCAAAGACCCAACGCAGCCAAAAAACAAAACAAAACAAAAAAAAGAAGCACTAATAATACCAAGTAATTATATAAAAATGTGTTCAACCTGGGGAAAATGCAAAACAAATCAGTCAGTGAGACACCTTTTCTGCCTATCAGATTGGCAGTAATTGAAAGATTGATAAAATGTAATGTTGGAGTGAAAATACCTTACACAGGATGGGAAAAAAATATTTGTAAACCATGTATCTGATGAGGGACTTGTATCCAGAATATATAAAGAACTCTTACAACTCACTAGTGAAAAGACTGCCCAAATGGTCAAATGTCATTGGGGGGTGTGTGCTGAGTAATCAGCAAAAGAAGCACAGGAAAACACACACTTGTAAATCTTATTAAAATGATTGGCTAAAGTGATAAGCAATACACAAGGGGAGAGAAGTCCTCTTGTTCCAAATCTGCCACATACCCCCTAAAGAAGAGGAAGAAGAAAGTGAAGGAGACCAACTGGCTGGGTGGGCAGCCTCAGGTGAGCACCCCCAGCCTGGGTGTGCTGCATTATCTCCGTGATGTTGTGGGTCACCCAGGTGAGCAGCTAGTCCTGTACACCTGCCTTCCTGAGGTTTTCCCCTCTATTTAGTCTATCATTTGTACCCCACAAAATGCTACATTTCTAGCCTCTTCCCTGAAGAAAAATAGAGATTAATTACAGCTCCCTATCAGATCTATGAATTTTTTAATGTGTCACCTAAATGAAATTTAATGAGTCCCCAAAGTACATGACTAAGGTTTATGAAAAGCACTCACCAAAAGTATAATTGTTCCATGTGAGTGGCCTACTAGAGCTTCTAACTGTACGCTGCACTTGGAAAAAAAAAATACACTTCTGGAAAATTAACACTCTGCTACAAAACATGAATAAAATAAAGCCTTCTTTGCTCTACTTGAGTTATATCTTTATTACTTGCTAAGCCTCAGCCTCCCAATTTGGAATGGAAGCAGAAATTTTCTAACCTCATTAGTCATTCAGGGAAACTAAAGCAATTCACAAAGCCTCCAGGGATGATTCCCACCATCTAGAGAATGGCAGTTGTCTAGAAGGGGAAAATCACTGTTGACAAGTGAAAAGACGTCTATCCTCTAGAATGCCATTGATATGACAAGAAAGATGTGCTCTCAAGGCACAGACACATCCTCTCCTCCAAGATAAGAGCTCCAGTAAGCATGGAGCACAGCATTTACAAATCATCCTCCTGTAAAAGGAGACAGGCATTCTGTCGTTCACTATCGGAAAACATCATTGCAAAAATGTAGAGATAACGTAGAAGGTCAAGATGCTGAACTGTTAGGGACACTGATTCCCTCTCTCAAGATCAACGCCAAGCATGTAGAGAAGGAAAACTGTGAGAAATCCTTGATAGGGGAAGTGCTCTGAACTGGTTTGTGCAGGGTATGGTGGCTTTAGCCCCAAACAGGAAGCAGCCCAAAAAGGGAAATATTGGCACTCTGGTTCTATTTCTCCTCTGCTGCTGTCTTGGAACAAATACTGCCCATTCCCATGCGTGAAGTGACTCAGATCCACTGATGTGCTGGAAGTGGTATAGTGGCTCTCAATAGCTGATTGTTAACTTGTCAGAAATTTTGCAAGCCAGTTTTTAAATACAGCCATTATTAAAAATTAAATTATATAAACTTACAATTAAGTAAGTTATATTAAAAACAAAGGCAACACTCATGTTTATAGCAGCATTATTTACAATAGCCAAAAGGTAGAAGCAATCCAAGCGTCTGTCAACAGATTATGGATAAAGAAAATGTGGTATATATACATAATGGAATAGTATTCAGGCTTAAAAAGGAAGGAAATGCTGACACATCCTACAACATGAATGAACCTTGAGGACATCATGCCAAGTGAAATAAGACAGACACAGAAAGACAGACACTGCATGATTCTACTTAAATGAGGTACATAGAGTCGTCAAAAAACCACCGAAGTAGAATGGTGGTTTGCCAGGGGTAAGGGGGTGAGAGGAATGGGGAGTTGTTTAATGGGTATAGAGTTTCAGTTTTGCAACGGAAAAATTCTGGAAGTTGGTTGCACAGCAGTGTGCATAAACGTAGCAATTACTGAACTATACACCTAAAAGTGGTTAAGATAGTAAGTTTTATGTAGTGTGTATTTTACCACAATTAAAAGTTTAAAAATTAATTTTTTAAAAAAAGCAAAGGCAATAAAATCTCAATTTCCTGGTTTTCATAATATTTGATAATTATGTAAGATATTACTACTGGGAGAAATGAGTGATGGGTACCCAGAACCTCCCTGTGCTATTTTGCAACTTATCATGAGTCTATATTTTAAAATAAAAAGGTTTTTTTGAACAATAAATACTCAAAAGTCATCACTTCCTAATTATACTACAATTTGCAATTATCTGTATTCTTGAGATTATTTGGATCTATTGTACTTGTAAGGTGGAAACTCTATATAATACTGTGCTACTGCACATCTCTCAACTCCACTTTCAGTTGGCAAATTGAAATCAGCCCTGATTTTATACCATGAAAATCAACAAACCCTACTAATCAGGGCTTCCCCCCAACAACCCCCAGCTGGTTGTTAAGCCTTTACCAGCAGCCTGTGGTCCAGGTGTACTCAGGATTAAAATTAGTTTAACAGTGAAGTCCTGCACTTGTGAGGGTATGAGACAAATAAGTGGGGACTAACCTCAAGCAGTTGCTTAGAAACTTCAGAGTTGGGGGGAATTACAACCAAGGAATGCCCTCTTCTGCTTTTTCTCCCAAGGAAGCTGTGATAGTTAATTCTATGTGTCAACTTGACTAAGCTAAGGGATACCCAGAGAGCTGAAAAAACATTATTTCGGGGTGCACTGTGAGGGTGTTTCCAGGAGATTAGCATTTGAATTAGTAGACTTAGGAAAGAAGACCCTTGCTCTGGAATGAGGGTGGCTATCAGCTAATCTGTTTTTCAGGGCCTGAAAATATAACAAAAAGATGGAAGAAGGGAGAATTCTCTCTCTCCCTCTCTCCCTCTCTCTCCCTCTCTCCCTTTTCCTCTCCCTCTCCCCTCTCCCTCTACTGGAGCTGGGATTTCTGTCTTTTCCTGACTTTGGGTTTTAGGATATCGGAGCTCCTAGTTCTCCAGCCTTGAACATTGGGATTTACATCAGTCGCCCCGTGGTTCTCCGGCCTCTGCACTCAGACTGAATTATACAGCCTACTTCCCTTGTTCTCTGGCTTGCAGATGACAGATCATGGGACTTCTTGGCCTCCATAACCTCGGTGAGCCAATTCTTTTAATAAATCTCCTCTTATCTATCTATCTATCATCTATCTATCTATATCTATCTATCTATCTATCTATCTACATATGTTCTATTGACTCTGTTTCTCTGGAGAACTCTGATTAATACAGAGGCAATGGAGAAAGACCAGACCGGCAGTATTGTTTTGAGAGGTAAGGGGTGACTGATTGTGGGTTTTCTTGACAGTGGGTTTTCTCCTGCTTGGAGTTCTGTACCCTAGGGCTCATCCACTCCCAGGTCCTGAGTTCATTGGAGCTGAAGCAGAGTGGTGTCTGGCTTTCTCCCATTTCCTGCTCTTGGGGTAGAGACATCTCTTTTTCTAAATTTTGGCTATGATGGGGCCTGTGGACACTTTGAACTTTTTAAAATGGGAGAGTCAGGAGAAACTTGCCTCTAAACAGGTATTATTTCTGAAATTCTGAAGAAAGCATACTCCGTCCATGAGTCAGCTGAAACCATAGTTATAGGAGGAACCCCAGTCCTACTCAAGCATTTAGTTCCTCACTAAAACCAAGTAGGAAAAGAAATTTGAGGGAATGGATTTTGGACTTGAAGAATTTTAGGCTTTGGACTTTTAAGTCACAAGAACAAGAGATTTTGATTTTGGATTTTAATTCCTTTATTCAGATTATCTCTGGGCTTAAATTTACAAAACAAATTTCATCATTAGACTTTCATTTCTCCCTGAGAATTTGATAAAGAGAAAAGATGTATATTCACATTAGATGTAGTTCCATATTTTTAGAGTTTTTATTATTAGAGAACCTTACTGTTTTCATTCAGTCTTATGCAGAACCTCTGATATGCTATGTTGAGCAATGTTATTGGACATAGTTTGGCATGGAAAATAGGAAATTAATTTTCAGCCTTTGAAATGGAGTATCTTTAGTGCTGACTGATTAGTGTATTTTCTTACCCATTTCCTAGCCTTCTGTGGTCAAAACTACACTCCCACCAACAATACCAGAATGATGCCCAAAAGAAGTGGTTGGTTTGGGAGGAGCAGTCTTACGAAACAGGGACAAAACTGAAAACAGCCTATGGTTGACCATAGGCTTAATTACTAAATCAATGGATTAGAAGAACAAAAAGCCGAGGAATGTAGGAATAGAATTCCTTTCTTCTACTCCCAGCTTCCAAGAGGAGGGCTTTTTCCTAAGTATGCTCTTCTCATTTTTTGCACTCCATCCCAAGGTAGGTGGAGTGACTTCTCTGTTTGGTAAATCTGTGAAGAATAACCACTAATGCAAATTCTCAGCTCTGCTCTTCTTCCTCTTAGAAGCCCTCAAGAGGCTCACTTCCCCTGCTAACCCACCCAATCCCTTTACCCATCCAAGGTTAAATCTACTTAATTGTAGGTTAAGTATTAGCAAGGACACATGGTTACAGACACAGAGCCCCATCTTCCAACCTCGTCTCTAACAATAATGAAGATGTAATCAAAATGTTGGCCTCTATATTTACTCTGTTTTATTTTCTCAATTTGTCCAAAACTCAGGCAAGGAAGAGGGGTGCTATTTATTTGGGGTCCTCTTGGGAACCCCAATGAAAGATGTTTCATATCTTCCAAAGAGAAATGCTACATTAGGATTTCAAAAGAATAAATAAAAACTATTATAGAATCCTAAATACACCTAATAGCTGAATCTTGACAAACAATGTCTTGATGTTAAGAAGGATTATATCCTCCACTTAGCAAACATGAGCTTTCTCTGATAGCCATCTTCTTTCTCTAAAACATTTATAACCATATTTGATGGAATAAAAGTAACATAAATGGCAAAATATATACTACATGCAGAGCTTGCTTAATTATTTCCAACAGGAGGAAAATTCATTCCTTTGTCTTCTGCCTAACCTTCTGCTAGTTAATAGCAAGCAAATATTTGAATGAGACATTTCCTGAACTTTAGAAAAGAAAATCAATGCAATTCCTTTTTAATATAGCAGATATTTTTTTTAATTCACGGCATTACACACCATTGTACAGCAATTATACTCCAATAAAGATGTTAAAAAAAAACAAAACAGTAGTCCCCCAAAACAAGTCTTAATCCTCTGAACTAAGTGAATGTGACCTTGTTAGGAAAAAGGGTGTTTGCAGATGTAATTAAGGATCTAGAGATGAGATCATCCTGGGTTTAGGACAAGGCCTAAATTCAATGACAGGGATTCATAGAAGAGGAAGGTAGAGGAAGATGTGAGAAAGAAACACAGAGCGGGGACTTCCCTGGTGGTCCAGTGGTAAAGAATCCGCCTTCCAGGGCTTCCCTGGTGGTGCAGTGGTTAAGAATCCGCCTGCCAATGCAGGGGACATTCCAGCCCTGGTCCGGGAAGATCCCACATGCTGCAGAGCAACTAAGCCTGTGCACCACAACTACTGAGCCCACGCGCCACAGCTGCTGAAGCCTGCACACCTAGAGCCTGTGCTCTGCAACAAGAGAAGCCACTGCAATGGGAGGCCCGCGCACTGCAACAAAGAGTAGTCCCCGCTCACGGCAACTAGAGAAAGCCTGTGCAGCAATGAAGACCCAATGCAGCCAAAAATAAATAAATTAAATAAATTAAATAAAATAATAGTAATAAATAGTTGATTAAAAAGAAAAAAAGAATCCTCCTTCCAATGCAGGGGACACAGGTTCTATCACTGGTTGGGGAACTAAGATCCCACTTGCCACGGGGCAACTAAGCCTATGTGCCACAACTACTGAGCTTGTGTGCCTCAACTAGAGAGCCTGCGTGCCGCAACTACAGAGCCCATGCATTCTGGAGCCCACATGCTCTGGAGCCCCCGTACCACAACTAGAGAGAGAAAATCCGTACACCACAACTAGAGAGAACCCTGGTGCGCCACAACGAAGAGCCTATGCCACAATGAAAGATCCCACATGCTGCAACTAAGACCCAATGCAGCCAAAAAAAGAACATAAATAAATTAAATAAATAAATATTTAAAAAATAGACAGGGCTTCCCTCATGGCACAGTGGTTGGGAGTCCGCCTGCCAATGCAGGGGACGCGGGTTCGTGCCCCTGTCTGGGAGGATCCCACATGCCGCGGAGCGGCTGGGCCCGTGGGCCATGGCCGCTGAGCCTGCGCTTCGGGGGCCTGTGCTCCGCGGCGGGAAAGGCCGCGGCGGTGAGAGGCCCGCGTACCGCAAAAAAAATAAAATAAAATAAATAAAGAGACAGAGGGGAGGGCCATGTAAAGATGGAGGCAGAGACTGGAGTGATGCAGCTACAAGCCAAGGAATGCCAAGGAATACCAACAGCTACCAGAAGTCAGGAGAGAGGTGTGGAGTGGATTCTCCCTCAGAACCTCCAGAAGGAACCAGCCCTGCTGACACCTTGATTTCTGGCCTCCAGAACTGCAAGAGAATAAATTTCTGTTGTTTTAGGCCACCCAGTTTGTGGCACTTTGGTTAGGGCACACCTAAAAAAACAAATGCAACATCTCACAAGTTATCAAAAAAAAAAAAAAAAAATTCACGACATTAACAAAAGTTCCAAGAAAGACATTTTGAAGTGGAACATAATTTATTTTCTTTAATAACAAAAATGTGCTCCATAAAAGTTTTATTAAATGACAAAATGCAGTCTACCAAATGCTCTCCTGAATCTGACCTGTACTGTGTGGCCAAATATAATGTGATGTAACAAAATACAATTTTAAAAGGATACACTGTTGCTCTCAAGAGTAAGATTCTTATCAATCTCATAGCTGGTGATAGCCTTTGGACTGTTTTATTTTTAGGAGCTGCTGATGCTGTTCACAGCAGGACAGATACATCATATAAAGAGGAAATAAGGGAAAGAATAGTGACAATGTCTCTTTTATTTAAATTTAATTTTATTGGAGCATAGTTGATTTACAATGTTGTGTTAGTTTCAGGCGTACAGCAAAGTTATTCAGTTATATATATACATATATTCATTGTTTTTTAGATTGTTTTCTTATATAGGTTATCACAGAATATTGAGTAGAGTTCCCTGTGCTACACAGTAGGTCCTGGTTTATCTATCTTATATGTAGTAGTGTATGTATGTTCATCCCAACCTCCTGATTTATGCCTCCCCACCACATTTCCCCTTTGGTAACCATACGTTTGTATTTGATATCTGTAAGTCTGTTTCTGTTTTGTAAATAAGTTCATTTGTATCATTTTTTAAAATTAGATTCCACATATGAGTGATATCATGATATTTGTCTTTCTCTGTCTGACTTACTTCACTTAGTATGATAATCTCTAGGTCCAAGCATGTTGCTGCAAATGACATTATTTCATTCTTTTTCATGGCCGAGTAATATTCCATTATATATATGTACCACAACCTCTTTATCCATTCCACTGTGGATGGACATTTAGGTTGCTTCCATGTCTTGGCTATTGTAAATAGTGCTGCAATGAGATCATATGGTTTTCATTCTTCAGTTAATTTGGTGTATCACACTAATTGATTTGTGGATATTGAAGAATCCTTGCATCCCTGGGATAAATCCTACTTGATCCTGGTGTATGATCCTTTAATGTATTGTTGGATTCAGTTTGCTAGTATTTTGTTGAGTATTTTTGTGCCTGTGTTCATCAGTGATATTGGCCTGTAATTTTCTTTTTTGTGTGGTTTCTTTGTTCAGTTTTGGTATCAAGGTGATGGTGGCCTCATAGAATGTCATTCTTTCTTTCTCAGATGTTCAGCAATATTAGAAGCAATCACAACACCTCCATAGTCCTAGAATTCTGCTTACCCTTCATATCATCCTATGGCAGTAGCACTTGAAAGTACAAAGTCTTGCCTTCAATTGGCATATTTAGTACAAGTGATTCATGGAATGATTTAGCTATTTTGGTACTATTTACCATGGGCTGTGAAAATCCAGTTTCTTAATGTTAGCTGGAGTCTCCTTGTCTTCATCTTAAACCAGACCAAGTAACTAATCTTAGTCTTCTCCCCCCCAACCCTTCCCTGAGGATCTGTTGCCTACAACCATCCCTGGTAAAAATTTCTCCAAAATTTAATTGCTTGTAACAATATTTAATGGCTACCTCACAGATTTAACTGGTAAAACAGGCAAGAATCAAGAGAACCTATGCAGATAATACCACAGCCAAAAATAAAACCAAAAAGCTAGTCTATTGGGGCACCACTACTGCTGCCACTGAACAAAGGAACTAACTGCAGCTTGCACTGTTGTCATCCCTGGTATTTAATACTGGATCCAGCAGTTGGCAACACAGACACTGTTGTGCCTGCCAACTGGATGCTGCTGCCACTGACATCAGAAAGCAATCTCCACTGTCCTTTTTTCTTTGTGTCATTAGTTTCAAATTCAAAATCCCAGATGAGTCCATCTGATTGGCAAAGCCTAAGTCAAAGGCTTACATCCCAGCTAGCAGAGGAGCTAGAATACTAGATGTCTTTTCATTTCAACTTCTCTTTTGGGCACAAGGAATCCCTTAAATTCAAGGGGGTTTCAAATAGTGGACATCAGTAATTACTAGTGTTCATTATACATATAATTTCTCAGTAAATGCCGTAGGATGTAATAGATGTACACAGAGTTGTTTGGTTTTTATCAATAGTATATTTAATATATACAGCAGCATACTGCCTGCCTCTCATAGCAGACAATAAATAGAAATTGCTATTAATACTTTCATAAAACTGTCATAATTACTATCATAATCATGGTCATCATTATTAAAAAATATCAGGTTACAGGGATCAATGAATAAGGATTAAATGAGATAGCTAAAGTCTTGAGAACACTGTAGAGACCAATGACAAAGAAGCGTAGATAGGCCCTCCTGATTCTGTGACACTATATAAGACCCTCCAGAAATTAGGTGTGACCAAGGGATGGAAGAGAGAAACTCTAAACTGACTAAAAATATGCATTTTTCATCATGATGGATCAGAGACTCAAAAGAGAAAGTAAGTTGTTATAGAAGATCAAAAGGAGGTATATTTTTGCATACTACATTGTAAACTGATATTTGTACACACTACATCTTTTCCCAGGTGCTCTGTACCAGTCAAGCAAGATGCCTGTATTGACCCCTTCAGGAAAACTTCAGAAGACCTGCCACACCCACTGGCCCTTTGCCCTTTTTATAAGATTCTTTGAGTTCTTTACACACTGGCTACCATGGATACCAGATTGGCTCACCACAGTGAAAGCTGATAAGCCATTTATAGACTATTTTGCAGCTTATGAGGGGATCTGGCCCCAAGTTTATGCCTTAGGAGTCCTTGTCTTCTCTTAGGAAGTATGAACTCAAGTCACAAAGAGATACAGAAGCAATTGGTCTTAATGGCAGGAGGAGAGAAAGAAAGTAGGCGAGTCAACATAATGGCAGTGGAGTAAACTGATTAATGGCTATATGTCTTCCTTCCATACTAGTATGTACCCACCTTTGCAATGTGACTTTTCTGCTTCTCCCTTGTATAAGTGAGGTCTGTTTCTCCAAATCCTTGAATCTAGGCTGGCCTTTTAACTTGTTTTGACCAATGGGTTGTGGGGAAAGTGATGTTATTTGAGTTCTGAAGCCTAAGCCTCAAGGGCCCTTGCAGCATCTGTTTCGCTCTCTTGAAACGCTGCCTTGAGAACATTATGCTGTGAAGAAACTTGGGGTGAAAGACAACATGGAAAAAGGCCAAGCCATTCCAGTTTTCCCAGCTGAATCCATTCCATCCAACCTACATGAGCGAGCCCAGGTAAGATCAGCAGAACAGCACAACCAACACAAAAAATCATGATGAATAATAAATTGTACTTGTTTTAAGCTAAGTTTGAGATTGTTTATTACCATGTGACCACCATGTAAGCTGGTCTAGCCTACAGGAGAATAAGGGGCCATATAAAGGAGACAAAGGACCCCAGCTGACTGCCAGCACCTACTGTGAGGTATCTGAGTGGGATCATCTTGTACCTTCCAACCTTAAACAAAGCACAGCGACATGACTAGGCAAAAAGCAGCAGACTGCCAAGTTGGTCCATAGAATCTTGAGAAATAATAAATCCTGACTGCACTTTCTTATGCAATTTACCCATGGGCAAATGCTGCCAGCTTTACCTTCAAAATGCATGCTGAATCTGATTACTTCTCATCAGCTCCATCACTATCATACAGGACCAAGCTACAGTCATCTCTTGCATGGATTATAAAATGATCTCCTGACAAGGCTTTTTGGAGTGATTAAAATATTCTATATCTTGATTGTGGTGATAGATACATGATGTACATTTGTCAAAATTCATCAAGCTGCACACTTTTAAAAAGGTAGAGTTTACGGTATTTAAATTATAAATCAATAATCTTGACTTTTAAAAAAGTAACGTGAATCCATCCAAGCTTTCAGGTCATTTTCAAACAGAGTACAATAAATCCATGTTAAACCAACTGCATTTTTCTAGGACAAATGCAAATACTCTTCAGTATGGAACAAAGAGAAGAAATCAGGCTATAAAAACATCAGAATTTACTCTGAGTAAACAAATGCATGTACAAGTCACACTACTTCAGAGAAGCTTATAGAACTGGATATCATTATAATAAATATGCTCAGGAAGAAAACTTAATGAGCTATTATAGGCAAACATCTCTTTATTAAATGATCCTGTATATCACAGAAGGCAAAGCAAGAAGCAATTACTATTGTCAGCTGGTGCTTTTAAATAGTTTGCTTCATAGATGGATGAAAGAATTGATATACAGAGAACTGATATCAACTCTTGGCATACTTGCAGTACATATTTGAAAAAGCCTTAACCACTTTTTGTTCTTTTTCCTTACGGTTTTATTGAAATATAATTGATGTACCCACTATATGTTTAAGGTGTACAGCATAATGATTTGACTTACATGCATCATGAAATGATTACTGCAATAAGTTTAGTGAACATCCATCATATTATATAGATATAAAATTAGAGAAATAGAAAAAAAATTTTTTTCATGTGATCATAAGATTGACCCTCAACAACTTTCATATATAACATAAAGCAGTGTTGATTTATCATGTTGTATATCACATACCTAGTATTTATTTGTCTTGTACCCGGAAGTTTGTACCTTTGATTGCCTTCATCCAATTCTCCCTCCCCCCACATCCGGCTTCTGCTAACCACAAATCTGATTGCTTTTTCCATGAGTTTGTTTGTTTTTGAAGTATAATTGACCTGTAACACTTTGTTACTTCCTGTTACACAACATAATGATTCAGTACTTCTGTACATTTCAAAATGATCACAATAAGTCTAGTCACGATCTGTCAACATAGGAAGATACTACATAGTTATTGGCTATATTACTCGCCCAGTACATTTCATACCCCTGATGCATTTACTTTACAACTGGAAATCTTTACTTCTTATCTCCCTCACCTATTTCTTTCCTCCCACCACCCTCATCCCCTCTGGCAACCACCTGAATGTATTTCTAATTCTGTTTCTGTTTTGTTTGTTCATTTGTGGTTTTTCTAGAGTCCACATATAAGTGAAATCAGATATTATTTTTCTTTCTCTGTCTTAATCACTTAGCATAATATACTCTAGGTACATCCATGATGTCACAACTGGCAAGATATTATTCTTTTTTATGGCTGAGAAATATTCCATTGTGTATATATATACCACATCTTCTTTATCCATTCATTTATCAGTGAGCACTTAGGTTACTTCCATATCTTGTCTATTTTAAATAATGCTACAGTGAACATAGGGGTACCTGTATCTTTTCAGATTACTGTTTTTGTTTTCTTTAGATAAATACCCAGAAGTGGAATTGCTGGATCCTATGGTAGTTCTACTTCTGATTTTTTTTTTTTTTTTTTTT
>NW_006788746.1:568253-604623 GCF_000442215.2 Lipotes vexillifer | reverse complement strand
TTTTTTTTTTTTTTTTTTTTTTTTTTTTTTTTTTTGGCCATGCTGCATGGCATGTGAGATCTTAGTTCCCCAATCAGGGATTGAACCCATGCCCCCTGCAGTGGAAGCACAGAGTCTTAACCACTGGACCCTCCAGGGAAGTCCCCTACTTTAAGTTTTTTGAGGACTGTCCATAGTGTTACCCACAGTTGCTGCACCAATTTACATTTCCACCATCAGAGGACCAGGGATCTCTTTTCTGTACATGCTCAACAACACTTATTATTTGTTGTATTTTTTACAATAGTCATTCTGACAGGTATGAGGTGATACTTCGTTGTAGTTTTGTTTTGCTTTTTCCTGACCATTAGTGATGTTGAGCATCTTTTCATGTGCCTGTTGACCATCTCTATGTCTTCTTTGGGAAGATGTCTACTCAGGTCCTCTGCCCATTTTTTAATCAGATAGTTTGTTTGTTTGTTTGATGTTGAGTTGTATGAGTTCTTTGTATATTTTGGATATTAACCCCTTGTCAAATATATGGCTTGCAAATCTCTTCCCCTGGTCCATAGGCAGCCTTTTCATTTTGTTAATAATTTCCTTTGCTGTCCAAAAGCTTTTTAGTTGGATGTAGTCACATTTGTTTATTTTTGCTTCTGTTTCCCTTGCCTGAGGAGACAGATCCCAAAAAATATTACTAAGACCAGTGTCAAAGAGCTTAGTGCCTATGTTTTCTTCTAGAATTTTTATGATTTCAGGTTTTACCTTTAAGTCTTTAATCCATTTTGAGTTTATTTTTGGGCATGGTGTGAGAGAGTAGTCCAGTTTGATTCTTTTGCATGGAGATGTCCAATTGGAAAAATTGAAGTGACCATTTATTGAAGAAGCTGTCTTTTCTCCATTGTATATTCTTGCCTTCTTTGTCATAGATTAGTTGCCCATAAAAGTGTGAATTCATTTCTGGGCTCTCTATTCTGTTCCATTGATCTATGTGTCTGATTTTGGGTTGGTAACATACTGTTTTGATTACTATAGCTTTGTAGTATAGTGTGAAATCAGGGAGCATGAGACCTCTGAAGCTTTGTTCTTTCTCAAGGTTGCTTTGACTATTCAAGGTCTTTTCTGTTTCCAAAACATTTTAGAATTATTTGTTCTTGTTCTGTGAAAAATGTCATTGGTATTTTGAAAGAGATTGCATTGAATCTGTAGATTGCCTTGAGTAATATGATCATTTTAATAATATTAATTCTTCAAATATGTGAACATGGTATATCTTTCCATTTGTTTGTGTCATCTTCAGTTTCTTTCATCAGTGCCTTATAGTTTCCAAGTAGAGATCTTTTACCTCTTTAGTTAGATTTACTCCTAGGTATTTTATTCTTTTTGATACAGTGGGATTGTTTTCTTAATTTTATTTGTGATAGTTCATTGTTAGTATATAGAAACCCAACAGATTTCTGTGTATTAATTTTGTATCCTGCAACATTACCAAATTCATTCATGAGTTGTAGTAGTTTTTTTGGTGGCATCTTTCGGATTTCCTGTGTATAGTATCATCTTTTCTGCAAAAAATGACACTTTAACTTTTTCCTTTCAAATTTAGATTCCTTTTATTTTTTTTCTTGTATGATTGCTATGGCTAGGACTTCCAATAGTATGTTGTAAAAGTGGCAAGAGTGGGTATCCTTGTCTTGTTCCTAATCTTAGAGGGAAAGCTTTCAGATTTTCACTATTCGGTATGATGTTAGCTGTGGGTTTGTCATATATGGCCTGTGTTATGTCGAGAAACATTCCCTCCATAACCACTTTGTTGAGAGTCTTTATCATAAATAGATCTTGAAATCTGTCAAAAAGTTTTTCTGTATCTATTGAGATGATTATATGATTTTTATTCTTCCACTTGTTAATGTGGTGTATCACATTGATCAATTTGTGGGTATTGAATTATCCTTGCATCCCTTGGAAAATCCTACTTGATCGTGGTGCATGATCTATCCTTTTAATGTATTGTTGAATTTGCTTTGCAATTACTGTGTTAAGGATTTTTGCATTTATGTTCACTAGTGATATTGTACTGTAATTTGGTGATGTCTTTCCATGGTATTGGTATCAGAGTGATGCTGGCCTCATAAAATGAGTTCAGAAGCATTTCTTCCTCTGCAATTTTTTGGAATATTTTGAGAAGGATAAGCATTAACTCTTCTCAAAATATTTGATAGAATTCACCTGTGAAGCCATCTAATTCTACACTTTTTGTTTGTTGGGAGTATTTTTATTACTGATTCAATTTCATTATTGTTAATTGGTCTGTTCATGTATTCTGTTTTCTCCTGGTTCAGTCTTAAAAGATTATACATTTCTAGGAATTTGTCCATTTCTTCTAGGTTGTCCATTTTATTGGTGTGTAATTGTTCATAGTAAATCTCTTTTAATCCTTTGTATTTCTGTGATATTGGTTGTAACTTTTCCTTTTTCATTTCTTATTTTATTGATTCAGGCCCTCTTTCTTTCTTTCTTTCTTTTTTTTTTTTTTTTGATGAGTCTGGCTGAAGCTTGTCAATTTTATCTTTTCAAAGGACCAGCTCTATGGTTTGTTTGGTTTTTTTATATCTTTATTGGAGTATACCTGCTTTACAATGGTGTGTTAGTTTCTGCTTTATAACAAAGTGAATCAGCTATACATATACATATATCCCCATATCTCCTCCCTGTTACATCTCCCTCCCACCCTCCCTATCCCACCCCTCTAGCTGTTTCTATGGTTTTTTACATCTCTATTTCATTTATGATTTTATTTATGATTTCTTTCCTTGTACTAACTTTGGTTTTTTTTTTAACAGTAAGTCCCCTACATACGAACCTTCAAGTTGCAGACTTTCAAAGATGCGAACGTGCATTCACATGTCCAATCACGTAAGTTAGTTCACGTGTCTGGTGTACATTGTCACATGCATGCATCCTCTACAAGTGGTTGTGCTTTTGTGTACTTTAGTGTACAGTACTTTACAGAGTACAGTAGTACAGTATCTTTATTTCAAGCCCAGGATGTCTGGAAGCAAGAGTAAAAGCAGCAATGATGTAGCTGGTACTGTACTGTACTTTTCATGGTACTGTACTGTAAGATTAAAAATTTTTTTTGAGTTCATTTGTTATGTGTTATTTGTGTGAAAAGTATTATAAACCTATTACAGTACAGTACTATATGCCCTATTGTGTTAGTTGGGTACCTAGGCTAATTTTGTTGGACTTACAAATTAGACTCATGAACGCACTCTTGGAACAGAACTCGTTCGTGTGTAGGGGACTTACTGTAGTTCCTTTAAGTGTAGGGTTAGGTTGTTTATTTGAGATTTCTCTTGTTTCCTGAGGTAGACTTGTATCACGATAAACTTCTCTCTTAGAACTGCTCTTGCTGCTTCCCATAGATTTGGATCATTGTGTTTTTATTTTCATTTATCTCCAGGTATTTGTTTACTTCTTCTTTGATTTTTTTCAGTAATCTATTGGCTGTTTAGTAGCATATCATTTAGTCTCCACATGTTAGTGTTTTTTTCTTTCTTTTCTTTTCTTTTTTTTTTTTTTGGCTGTGCAGCTTGTGGGATCTTAGTTCCCCAACCAGGGATCAAACCCAGGCCCTCAGCAGTGAGAGCAGAGTCCTAACCATTTGACTGCCTGGGAATTCCCTACAGTTTTTTTCTTGTATTTGCATTGTGGCTGGAAAATATGCTTGATATGATTTCAGCCTTCTTAAAGTTTACTGAGACTTGTTTTGTGGCCTAGCATATGATCTGTCCTGGAGAACGTTCCATGTATGCTTTAAAAGAATGCATATACTGCTGCTTTTGGACAGAATGTTCTATATATATCCATTAAGTTCATCTCATCTAATATGTCATTTAAGGACAGTATTTCCTTATTGATTTTCTCTCTAGATGATTTGTCTATTCATGTAAGTGGGGTGTTAAAGTCCCCTACTATTATTGTGTTACTGTCAGTTTCTCCCTTTATGTCTGTTAATATTTGCATTATGTATTTAAGTGCTCCGATGTTGGGTGTGTATATATTTACAATTTTTTTTTGAAAGACTAAAATTGTCACTTGGAAATAAATTGGGGGAGGACACACAGAAGTAGGTTGAAAACACAATGGTTGGAGAGGGAGGAGCTGTAAATACAGCAACCTACACACCACACATCTCAGAGGAACAGGCTCCCACACACATGGACTTCATAATACCAGATGGTCTATTTGTTCACAATATTAAAGGGCATCTAGAATTAGCTACAGTAAGGGATAAAAAGTTGTCTGAAGAATGGGCACAGAAAGGCTACGTCTGAAGATGACCTGTCACTTGGGAGGGTGGAGCTGCTGGGCCTTCCTTTTGACCACTGTCTTGCAAAAAGTGCAGAAGGAGGAGGGGTGGCTTTAGTCATCTGCCATCATTCCTTTCACTGGGTCCTTTTGCCTTGTCTCATCCAGCTATCTCTTCATCTCTTCTTCCATCCTTTGAATGCTGTCCATAGTCAGGTCAACCCACTTATTGAGCCAACAGAACACCTGCCTGTGGAAGTTTGTAAACAGATACCTCTCTTACTTATGTATAAAGTTTTCCACTTTGTTCTGCAGGCCCCACTACTTGAACTTGACAGTAAGCATTTTGTCTGTATGAATGTATGGGTAGTCTTTCTGATTTACAAATTCTTGCTTCCAGTTGGGGCTCAAGGGTTCTCAGCCTGTTTTGATAGGTTTAAATTTTGCTGGGTCTTCCTCTACCTTGAAATCCTTTCTAAGTACTTGGTTTTGATCTGCAGTGTCTATATATATGGCTTCTACATGTTTCCATGCCTCAGGTTCCAGTTTATGCACATTCTCCTGGGTGCCAAGATATGGTTTGTGCCAGGTTGCAATTTTAATCAGAAAGTCTTCTTTCATGTACTCATTTGTAATAACAGTTCAGCAATAAGGGTAGGAGGGTAGGCATTCCATGCTTTTTCATGTATATTCATGGCTCCCTCTGAGGCCAGCATTCGAACAAACATGGGCACTTTGCTCTGTAAGTGGTAGATATTGTTTGTTTACTGGCCTTTCTCACTGTCCTTCTCATAGGGCTCATTCACCAGGACCTCTATACCTTTACCTCCACCAATTTCATTCTTGTTGACCTCAGCCACAGAATACAGCTACCCCACTTGATACTATTCCACAGCCACAGGTAAGATGACTTGATACTCCTTGAGCAGCACCATGTCGCTTCATGGCTAGGCAGCTGCCCACTGCCCACCCAGCCTCCTGCCTGCTTCCCAGTGGCCACTCTCCCCATGGCCTGGCCCAGTCTGTCTGCCTGTGCACCTTCCTTGTGGTCTGCTCTGTCCCTGCCACTCTTGCTACAATCATTGGTTGGTTTCTGCCATCACAGCCTCGCTGCCTCCTATGTCACTGCTGGTGCTGCCCAGAGCTCCAGTTCTGCCTACAATTATTATATCTTCTTCTTGGACTGACACTTGATCATTATGTGGCATCCTTCTTTGTCTCTTGTCACAGTCTCTTTGAAATAGACTTTAAGTCTATTTTGTCTGATATAAATATCACTACCCCAGCTTTCTTTTCATTTCCATTTACGTGGAAAGCCTTTACCCAATCTCTCACTTCCAGTCGGTGTATGTCTTTAGATCTGAAATGAGACTCTTGTAAGGAGCATATATATGGGCCTTGTTTTTGTATCATTCAACCACTCTATATCTTTTGATTGGAGCACTTAGTTCCTTTACATTTAAAGTAATTGCTGATAGCTTTGTACTTATTGCCACTCTGTTAATTGTTTGGGGGTTATTTTTGTACTTCTTTTTTGCTCCTTTCTTCTTTTGTTCTCTTCCCTTGTGATTTGATGACTATTTGTGGTGTTATGTTTGGAATCCTTTCTTTTTTGTGTATCTATATAGATTTTTAGTTTGTACTTACCATAAGGTTTATATATAGAAATATATGTGAGTGTATAATTATTTTAAGTTGCTGAGCTCTTAAGTCTGAACACATTTTAACAACCCTGCATTTTTACTCTCCCCACCTTTACTGTTTTTGATATCATATTTTGCATCTTTTTGTTTTGTGTACCCCTTGACTACTTATTGAGAATATAGATGATTTTACTACTTCTGTCTTTTGACCTTCCTACTAGCTTTATACATGGTTGATGTACTATCTTTATTGTATATTTGCTTTTATCGATGAGATTTTTCCTCTGTAATTTTCATGTTCTAGTTGTGGCCTGTTTTTTTGTTTTGTTTTGGTTTGGTTTTTTTTGCTTAGAGAGTTCCCTTTAACATTTCTTATAAAGCTGGCTTGGTGGTGCTGAACTTTTTTAGCTTTTGCTTGTCTGTAAAACTTTTGATCTCTCCATCAAATCTGAATGAAAGCCTTGCTGGGTAGAGTATTCCTGATTGGAGGTTTTTCCTTTCATCATTTTAAAGTGGGTGGCTGTGCAGCTGGGGATCCTGGATCTAGTCCACCTGCTGGTAGGCAGGACAGGTTCCTGACATGGCTGGCTGCAGGGTCCTGGGTGTCCCAAAGCTGGCGTTGGCCCACTGATGAATGGGACTCAATCCCAAGGGTGGCTGGCTGAGGGGTCCAAGGTGTCTCAGAGCTGGTGGTGTAAACCTGCTGGAGGGCAGGGCCAGGGCCCTTGGGGTCCCAGGCCTAGTGCTGGCCCACTGGTGGGTGGAGCCAGTTCCCAGGGTTTCTGGCTGCAGAGCCCTGGGGGACCAGAGCTGGTGTCAGCCACTGGTCTGTGGGGCCAGATCTTGAGTAGCTGGTTCAGGGGCCCAGGGTTTCCCAGAGTTGTCCTGCTGGTGGGTAAGGCCAGGGCCCAAGGGTCTCAGGGCTGGTGCTGGGTGCTTGTAGGTGGGCTGTGTCCTGACACAGCAAGATGCAGGACTGCAGTGGTCCTGGGGCTCGTGTCTACCCACTGGTGGGAAGGGCTGGGTCCTGAGGCCTCTGGCTATAGGGCCTTGGGGGTCATGAAGCTGGTGGTGGCCTGTTGGTGGGTAGGCTGGGTTCTAACATGGCAAATTGTGGTACTTTAGTGGTCCTGGGGCTGATAGCCTGTTAGTAGGCAGAGCTAGGTTCTGGGGTCTCTGACTGCAGGGTCCTGGGGGGTCCCAGGTTGGTGCCAACCCTCTAGCAGGTGGAGTTTGGGCCCAGGCTGTCCTGGAGCTATTGCCTGCCCACTGGTGTGTAGAGTTGGGTCCTAAGGTCTCTGGCTTCAAGGCCCTAGGGGTACCAGAGTTGGTGTTATGCCCACTGCTGAGCAAAGCCAGGTCTCAACAACTAGCTGCTGGGCCTTGAGGTTCCGAGGCTAGTTCTGGTGCACTGATGGGTGGGACCAGATCCTGGGCCCTCTGGTGGGCAGGGTCAGGTACCAGGGCAGCTGGGGGCTCAGGGGTTACTAAGGCAGCCAATCTGCTAGTGGGTGAGGCTGTGCCCCTGCCTGGCTAACTGCTTGGCCTCAGGCGTCCCAGTACTTGTGCCAACATGCTGATGATCAGGGCTGGGTCCCAGCACTAATACGCTAGGAGGACTCAAAAATGGCACTTGTGGGCTTCCCTGCTGGTGCAGTGGTTAAGAGTCCGCCTGCCGATGGAGGGGACACGGGTTCGTGCCCCGGTCTGGGAAGATCCCACATGCCGCGGAGCGGCTGGGCCCGCGAGCCATGGCCGCTGAGCCTGCGCGTCCGGAGCCTGTGCTCCGCAACGGGAGAGGCCACAACAGTGAGAGGCCCGCCTACCACAAAAAAAAAAAATGGCACTTGTCAGCACCAGTGTCCTCATGGTAGAACACATTCCCCATAATGGCTGCTACCAGTGTCTGTGTTCCCAGAGTGAGCTCCAGTTGCTTCCTGTCTCTCCGGGAGGCTCTCCAAGATCAGCAGGTGGGTCTGACCCAGGCACCTTTCAAATTACTGCTTCTGCTCTGGGTCTTGGAGCGTGTGAGATTTTGTGTGTACCCTTAAAAGAGTGGACTCTCTATTTCCTACAGCCCATTGGCTCTTCCAAAAGTAAGCACCACTGGCTTTCAAAGCCAAACTTTCTGGGGGCTTATCTTCCTGGTGAAAGACCCCCAGGCCTGAAGCTGGGGAGCCCAATGTGGGGTGGACCTCTCACTCCTTGGGGAGAACCTCTGCAATTGTAATTATGCTCCCATTTGTGGGTCGCCCACCCAAGAGTATGAGTTTTGACTATACTGCATTTCTGCCCCTCCTACCCATTTCACTGTGGTTCTTTCTTTTTTTTTTTTTATTTTTATTTTTTTTGCGGTATGCGGGCCTCTCACTGTTGTGGCCTCTCCCGTTGCGGAGCACAGGCTCCGGACGCGCAGGCTCAGCGGCCATGGCTCGCGGGCCCAGCCGCTCCGCGGCATGTGGGATCTTCCCAGACCGGGGCACGAACCCGTGTCCCCTCCATCGGCAGGCGGACTCTTAACCACTGTGCCACCAGGGAAGCCCGGTTTTTTCTTTATATGTTTAGTTGCAGAAGATCTTTTCTGCTAGTCTCCAGGTCTTTCTCATCAATAATTGCTCTGTAAATAGCTGTCATTTTGGTGTGCCTGTGGGAGGAGGTGAGCTCAGGGTCTTCCTACTCTGCCATCTGGGCCACTCTCCCCACTTTTTGTTCTTTTTAACTAGAATTGATGACATAATTTTTAAATTTTAGTTACTTATTATTTTGTAAGTCATAATATGAGTAGAAAAGATATGTTGTCAGTGTAATAGGTCACTAGAAATGAGTGCAGTAAGAAAGGGGCTTTTTTTTTTTTTTTTTTGGTACGCGGGCCTCTCACTGTTGTGTACGCGGGCCTCTCACTGTTGTGGCCTCTCCCGTTGCGGAGCACAGGCTCCGGACGTGCAGGCTCAGCAGCCATGGCTCACGGGCCCAGCTGCTCCGCAGCACGCGGGATCCTCCCGGACCAGGGCACGAACCCACGTCCCCTGCATCGGCAGGCGGACTCTCAACCACTGCGCCACCAGGGAAGCCCAAGAAAGGAGCTTTGACATATATACACTGATGGGGATAAAATTGATGACTAATAAGAACCTGCTGTATTAAAAAATAAATAAAATTAAATTTAAAAATTAAAAAAAAGGAGCTTAACCTGGAATTAAAATTGCACCCACTACTATTTTCTTTTAATTTTTATTGGAGTATAATTGATTTACAGTGTGTTACTTTCAGATATACAGCAAAGTGAATCAGTTATACATATACATATATCCCCTCTTTTTTAGCTTCTTTTCCCATATAGGCCATTACAGAGTATTGGGTAGAGTTCCCTGTGCTATACAGTAGGTCCTTATTAGTTATCTATTCTATGTATAGTACTGTGTATGTGTCGATCCCAATCTTCCAAATTATCCCTCCCCCTCCTTACCCCCAAGTAACCATAAGTTTATTTTTTACATCTGTAACTCTATTTTTGTTTTATAGATAAGTTCATTTGTAGCCTTTTTTTATATTCCACACATAAGCAATGTCAGATGATATTTGCCTTTCTCTGTCTCACTTCACTCGGTATGACAATCTCTAGGTCCATCCACATTGCTGCAAATGGCATTATTTTGGTCTTTTATTTATGGCCAAGTAATATTCCACTGTATATATGTACCACATCTTCTTTATCCATTCCTCTGTTGATGGACACTTAGGTTACTTCCATATCCTGGCTGTTGTGAATAGTGCTGCAATGAACATTGTGGTACATGACTCTTTTTGAATTATGGTTTTCTCAGGGTATATGTCCAGTAGTGTGATTGCTGGGTCATGTGGTAGTTCTATTTTTAGTGTTTTAAGGAACCTCCATACTGTTCTCCATAGTGACTGTATCAATTTACATTCCCACCAACAGTGTAGGAGGGTTCCCTTTTCTCCACACCCTCTCTAGCATTTATTGTTTGTAGATTTTTTTTTCTTTTTATTATTGTGGTACGTGGGCCTCTCACCGTTGTGGCCTCTCCCGTTGCGGAGCACAGGCTCCGGAT
The DNA here is from genome assembly GCF_000442215.2 of Lipotes vexillifer. NCBI lineage: Eukaryota > Metazoa > Chordata > Mammalia > Artiodactyla > Lipotidae > Lipotes > Lipotes vexillifer. The sequence goes on along the minus strand of NW_006788746.1, from coordinate 594,617 downwards.
GTGCAGGCTCAGCAGCCATGGCTCACAGGCCTAGCCGCTCCACGGCATGGGGATCTTCCTGGACTGGGGCACGAACCCGTGTCCCCTGCATCGGCAGGCGGACTCTCAACCACTGCGCCACCAGGGAAGCCCTGTTTGTAGATTTTTTGATGATAGCCATTCTGACTGATGTGAGGTGATACCTCATTGTAGTTTTGATTTGCATTTCTCTAATAATTAGTGATGTTGAGCATCTCTTCATGTGCCTCTTGGCCATCTGCATGTCTTCCTTGGTGAAATGTCTATTTAGGTCTTCCACCCATTTTTTAACTGGATTGTTTGTTTTTCTGATATTGAGCTACATGAGCTGTTTGTATATTTAGGAGATTAATCCTTTGACTGTTGTTTCATTTGCAAATATTTTCTCCCATTCTGAGGGTTGTCTTTTTGTCTTGTTTAGGGTTTCCTTTGCTGGACAAAAGCTTTTAAGTTTAATCAAGGCCCATTTGTTTATTTTTGTTTTTATTTCTGTTACTCTAGGAGGTGGGTCAATAAAGATCTTGCTGTGATTTATGTCAAAGAGTGTTTTTCCTACGTTTTCCTCTAAAAATTTTATAGTGTCTGGTCTTACATTTAAGTCCTTAATCCATTTGGAGTTTATTTTTGTGCATGGTGTTAGGGAGTGTTCTAATTTCATTCTTTTACATGTAGCTGTCCAGTTTTCCCAGCAGCACTTATTGAAGAGGCTGTCTTTTCTCCATTGTATTTTCTTGCCTCCTCTGTTGTAAATTAGGTGCCCATATGTGCATGGGTTTATCTCTGGGCATTCTATCCTGTACCATTGCTCTATATTTCTGTTTTTGTGCCAGTACCATACTGTCTTGATTACTGTAGCTTTATGGTATAGTTTGAAGTCGGGGAGCCTGATTCCTCCAACTCCGTTTTTCTTTCTCAAGATTGCTTTGGCTATTCGGGGTCTTTTGTGTTTCCATATGAATTGTAAGATTTTTCGTTCTAATTCTGTGAAGAATGCCGTAGGTAGTTTGATAGGGATTGCATTGTATCTGTAGATTGTTTTGCATAGTATAGTCATTTTCACAATATTGATTCTACCAATCCAAGAACATAGTATATTTCTCCATCTGTTTATGTGATCTTTGATTTCTTTCATCAGTGTTTTATAGTTTTCTGACTATAGTCTTTCTCCTCCTTAGGCAGGTTTATTCCTAGGTATTTTATTCTTTTTGTTGAAGTAGTAAATGGGAGTGTTTCCTTAAGTTCTCTTTCTGATTTTTTGTTGTTGGTGTATAGGAATGCCAGAGATTTCTGTGCATTAATTTTGTATCCTGCAACTTTACCAAATTCATTGATTCATTCTAGTAGTTTTCTGGTAGCATTTTTAGGATTTTCTATGTATAGTATCAAGTCATTGGCAAATAGTGACAGTTTTACTTCTTCTTTTCCAATTTGTATTCCTTTTATTTCTTTTTCTTCTCTGATTGCCGTGGCTAGGACTTCCAAAACTATGTTGAATAAGAGTGGCGAGAGTGAACATCCTTGTCTTGTTCCTGATCTTAGTGGAAATGCTGAATCAGTTTTTCACTATTGAGTATGATGCTTTCTGTGGGTTTGTCATATGTGGCCTTTATTATGTTAAGGTAGGTTCCCTCTATGCCCATTTTCTGGAGAGTTTTTATCATAAATGGGTGTTGAATTTTGTCAAAAGCTTTTTCTGCATCTATTGAAATGATCATATGGTTTTCATTCCTTAATTTGTTAATGCGGTGTATCACATTGATTGAGAAAAATAACATTTTTAAAAATGAAGGATAAAGGCCACTTTGATTTTCTTAGTAGCTTACTCAAGCAAATTATCTCAGTGATAAATTAAAACCCTTGAATGGTCTGAATCTATCACTTTCGGTCTAAACTTACAACATTTAATGTTAAAGGTAGGAGTCATTTCCCATTTAGCCTCCCTCTCAGTTCAGTTCAATCAAGCTGTGCTACAGAAACTGGCTTACACTCTGCTTATGAGCCCAACTGTTAACTCCAAGTTCTAACCCTGCTTACCCTGTCAGTCTCACCCTCCTAGGGAATTCAAAGGGCAGAAAAATCAAATAGGCTGCTATGATTGTTAAAAGCCCAAGCCACCTTATGCAGACAAGTAAGTTCCACCACTCCTGAACGGACCTTGTGTTAATTATGGTAAATATTCCTAGCTGCTGTTACCTAATCCCTGAAATCTCAGTGGATTTGAAACCGTGTAACTCAGATTGGGACTTGAACCCAGCAAAAACCCAGATTGAGACTTGAGCTCATGGGCCGGGACTCAAACCCAGCCAAAAACCGGATTGGGACTCAAACCCAGGGTCTTTTAACTGAGATCACACACCTGGTCTCAGGACTTAATGAAGCTCGGGTTCTTTTATTTTTTTTTTTAATTTATTTATTTTGGGCTGTGTTGCGTCTTCATTGCTGTGCACGGGCTTTCTCTAGTTGCGGCGAGCAGGGACTACTCTTCGTTGTGGTGCGTGGGCTTCTCATTGCGTGGGCTTCTCATTGCGGTGGCTTCTCTTGTTGAGGAGCACAGGCTCTAGGCATGTGGGCTTCAGTAGTTGTAGCTTGCGGGCTCTAGAGTGCAGGCTCAGTAATTGTGGCACATGGGCTTAGTTGCTCCGCAGCATGTGGGATCTTCCTGGATCAGAAATTGAACCTGTTTCCCCTGCATTGGCAGGCAGATTCTTATCCACTGCGCCACCAGGGAAGCCCAAAGCTTGGATTCTTGTTGTCTCGTCACAGGAAGAATTCAGTGAGAGACAAAGTGATAGGTAAGAAGTGGATTTACTTAGAGAGAAACACACTCCACAGACAGAGCGTGGGCCATCTCAGAAGGCAAGAGTGGCCCTCAGGGTATGGGGTTGTCAGTTTTTATAGGGGTGGGTAATTTCATAGGCTAATGATGGGGGGAGTATTCCAGCTATTTTGGAGAAGGGGTGGGGATTCCAAAAATTAGGCCAGCACCTACTTTTTGACCTTTATGGTCAGCCTTGGAACTGTCATGGCACCTGTGAGTGTGTCACTTAGCTTGCTGATGTGTTACAATGAGTGTATCCTGAGGCTTAAGGTCTAGTGGACTTGTCTGCCTTCTTGGACCTGTTGGTTCTAATCAGTTTATATTGTGTCCTCGGGCTATGTCATTCTTTTAAAAGTTGTGCCCTGCCCCCTCCCCTCCTGTTTCAGCTTAACAAATTCTGATGTGGGTCAGGAATAATGAGGACTCTGCCCCATTCATTCAGGGATTCAAGCTCCTTCCATCAAACAGCTCATTGTCCTCTGCTGGATCCTTTCTGCATTTTGCCAAGACAAAGGAAAGAGAAAGCATGGGGGATAAATAGCATGGGAGATTTTTCTGGGGCTTGAAATGGCATACATCAGTTCGTCACACATCTCACGGACCAGACTACAGGCACATGCCCCCACAAAGCTGAAGGGATGCAGGGAAATGTAATTTAGCTATATGCTAAGGAAAAGAGGATGTTTGTTATCTATTGCTATGTAACAAATTATCCCCAAATTTAGTGGCTTAAAACAATCCTTTGTTATCTCTTAATTTCTGTGGGGTAGGGATTTGGGAGATTAGTCGGGTGGTTCTGCCTTGGAGTCTCTCTTGAGGTTGCGGTCATCTGAAGGCTTGACTGGAGCTGGAGGATCTACTTCCAGGGTGGTTTATTCATAGCTGACATGTTAACGCTGGCTGCTGGCAGGAGGCCTCAGTTCCTCCCAACATAGGCTTTCCCACTGGGCTGCCTGCGTGTCCTTGGCCATAGCAGCTGGCTCCACCAAAGTGAGCAATCCAAGAGAACAAGGTATATAAGCCACAAGCCCTTTGTGACCCACTATACAAGGGTGTGGATGCTAGGAGAGGATGTATGTGGGCTATCTTGTAAATTGGCTACCACCTGAGGTTTGGTGAATATATGACACAAGTCTGTTTCAGGCAGTTTGATACTGTGATTTATGGTAAGAAATATATATTTGGTCTTCATCTCCCTTTCTGGCAGAGCTCCTAAAACCCTTGTAATTATCCTAAGTGATAAGAGGGATAAAGGTATCTTTTGTTATGTTAACGAGGTGACTTTAGGACCACCCTTAGGTAACCTGAGGGAATCAACCCCTTGATTGGAACTTTCAGCCCCACCCAGCAACCTCAGGGAGGGGGAAAATGGCTGGAAGTTGAATTCATTTCCAATGGCCAATGATTTAATCAATCCTGCCTATGCAGTGAAGGCTCCATAAAACCCAAAAGAACATTTTTCAGAGATTCCAGGTTGGTGAATACGTGATTTGGGGAGAGTGGTGCACTGAAAGAAAGCATGGAAGCTCCTGGCCCTTCCCCATACTTTGTGCTATGTATGTATCTCTTATCTGGCTGCTTCTGAATTATATCCTTTTCTAATAAATCACTGATCTAGTAAGTAAAATGTTTGAGCCCTGTGAGCCACTCTAGCAAATTAATTGAAGTCAAGGAAGAGTCTTGAGAACGTGTGATTTACAGCCAGCTGGTCAGAAGTACAGGTAACAACCCGAGTTTGTGAATGGCATCTGAAGTTGGAGGGATAGGGGGATGGCAGTTGTGTAGGACTGAACCCTTAACCTGTGGAATCTGATGTTATCTCTGGGTAGTGTCAGAATTGAAGTGAACTGAAGGACGCCCAGCTGGTATCTGGAAGAATTAGCGGATGCTGTGTGGGATACTCACCCCCCCACCCCACCCTGCACACACTGAAAATTGAGTCTCAGAACGATTTTAGGCAGAAAGGTCGGACACAATCAGCAAGACAACTTAGCGGTTATCTACCTGATTTATTAGCACTAGTTTGACGAAATCAATGGGAAAGTTAATATGCCTAAGGAAACTAGACTCAACCCTCTTATATAATAGTACAAATGCTTCTCTCATTATTACATGTTTTACAGTGGCACAAATCCCTCCAAAACTCATCCCCCGCCCCAGAACTTCCTTCATAAAAAAGTCATAAAAATACGTAAAGCCATGAAGTATTAGGGGAATAATTTCTTTTACAAATCCTCCTAGGGTGGGAAAGCCTCTTAAAAATATGAACTAAATTAAAAATTGGTACATTAACTATATAAAAATATGAACTAAATTAAAAATGGATACATTAACTATATAAATATTTTAAACACCATAAACAAAGTAAAAAAATGACAGTTGGAAAAAACTCACTTGTAAGACAAATACAGCCAATTTCCCTAATCCATCCCCCCTAAATTTTTTAAGTCACTAATAAAATTAAAAATTTAGAAGAAAAACAATTTGCAATAAAATGTGTCAAAATCTACTAAAATGGCCTTAGGGATTAAAAATGGAAGGAACCCATAAACACAAAGAGAATGAGAGAAGAGACAAAGCAGGCAAGAAGTATTAAATAAATTTTAGAAGCTGGAAAGTGCCTACATGAAGGAAAGCAAAGAAGCAAACCTGTTTGCCCTGCACAAACTTAGAAAGGCTAGGGTGCATGGCAAGACCAAAAAAAAAAAAGTTTTGTTGTCAGCCTACATAAGAACTCAAACCCTGAGATTTCCCCCCAACTCTACACAGCCAGAGTCATGCATAACTTAAAAATTTTTGCTAGTGTGCACCTATACATTCACAACAATGAGTTTTCAATTTGGAGAGTTAATTCTAAATAATATATTTTCAAGTCTTTATAATAAATAGCATTAGGTAACAAGGAAACATCATAGTATGGCTTCACATGGTCATCAAAGATTCTGTGACAAATCTACTTTCATCCCTTCCACACTACCCCAGTAGTCCAGGAGAAACACATGAATTGGACAAAAAGCATTTTTGCTAGACCCACGACTGTCATTTTCTGGATCAATCACATCACATACTCCTTTGTTCTTAGAAAATAAGAGAATTGGATTAGAAAATCTTCTCCTGGACTAATATTTTACCCTAAAAGGATATTTCAAAGCTAAAGCTAATTTTATGAAAATTTTACATTTGTCTTCAAAGATCAGTCACACCATTATAGCCATGTACATATGCTGAGTCCTCCGTGGGGAGAAAAAACAAAAACCTCCCAAATTATGAACTCCACCTTCAAACATTCCAACAAATATGTTTTTTAAAATAAGTCAAATACAGAATTCAGACCATGCAACAATGTCTTTTATTACGTATGGGTTTTTAAAATTATTTCTGCAATCTCTCCATACACAGGCAAAAAAAAAGTATTGTTTTGCATATTGGAACTTGCAGACCTGATCACTGCATAGAGAAGGGAAAATGATCCCTACAACACACTTAACCAGGAGGCCAATTCATCTGCCGACCTCCAAGAACATGGAGATGAACATGATAGACAGACTGTCCCCCATCTGAACCTTCATTCACCACCATTCGATAACCCTTCTTCAGGCCCAGATCAGCAGCACATTTCTTGCCAACAATCATTAAATGTCCAAGAAGCTGGAAAAAAAAAAAAGTTTCTTAAGCAATGGTAATTTACAACTTCTTGTCATCATGTAACAAACAACCAAGTTGAAATATTAAATTAAAAGACTGAAATAGACTTTGGGCAAATGTTTGGAAACACTTTTAATCCTAAAATAATATAATCTACAATTAAAAACCCAGTAAGATTAGGTATTTATTAATTACTAATTTCAATAAACAAATTAGAGACAAAAATCTGCTCAATTAAAACAATTTTTAAATCATATTCCAAGTGGTATTTAAGTTTTCTTAATAAGGCACAATACCTTGCTTGCTTGTTATGGGGAAGTATATCAGTCGGGATAGAATTGGTTATGTTGTGGTAACAAACCACCTCCAAATCTGGTTTACAACAAACATACATTTCTTGTGTTTACTACATCTTCATCACAAGATGACCAGGCTCTATATTCTACATCTTTTTCACTTTGAAACCCATGCTGATGGAACAGTCTCTGTATGATCACAGTGGCAGAGGCAAGAGAGAACATGGCAATTGGGTGCTAGCTCTTAAAGTTTCTATTCAAAAGACATGTATCACTTCTGTTTGTACTCATTGGCCAAGTTAAGTCATACCACCAGGCCCAACATCAGTGAGGTTAGAAATATAATGTACCCCTAAATAAAATAGTATTTATGAACAATTATATAATCTACTACAAAGAGCACCAGGAAAAATTTTAATTGAGGCCAGTACCTCCTAGCAAAATCAAATAATTATTTTTCTTTAACGGCATTAACAGAAGAGCCAATGAACCCTCTCCTGTACGATAACACTATTTCTTACTTAAGGAAAAATTAGTCTCACCAACTAATCCTTGCTTAGAACCCTTTTTTGTTTAAAAATTTGTGGTGATGACTTCTTTTGGGCATCATTCTGGGATTGTTGGTGGGAGTGTAGTTTTGACCACAGAAGGCTAAGAAATGGGTAAGAAAATACACTAATCAGTCAACACTAAAGATACTCCATTTCAAAGGCTGAAAATTAATTTCCTATTTTCCATGCCAAACTATGTCCAATTACATTGCTCAACACAGTATATCAGAAGTTCTGCATAAGACTGAATGAAAATAGTAAGGTTCTCTAATAATAAAAACTCTAAAAATATGGAACTACATCTAATGTGAATATACATCTTTTCTTTTTTTCAAATTCTCAGGGAGAAATGAAAGTCTAATGATGAAATTTGTTTTGTAAATTTAAGCCCAGAGATAATCTGAATAAAGGAATTAAAATCCAAAATCAAAATCTCTTGTTCTTGTGACCCCGCGTCTCCTGCATCGGCAGGCGGACTCTCAAGCACTGCGCCACCAGGGAAGCCCCATCTTTTCTCTTTATCAAATTCTCAGGGAGAAATGAAAGTCTAAAGATGAAATTTGTTTTGTAAACTTAAGCCCAGAGATCATTTGAATAAAGGAATTAAAATCCAAAAAAAAAAAAAAGAAAAAAAGAAAAAAGAATTTGTGGTGATAGATGTAAACAAGACTTACTGTGATCATTTTCTTTTTGAAAAAAAAAATTATTTATTTATTTGGCTATGCCAGGTCTTGCACTCGGGATCTTCGTTGAGGCATGTGGGATCTACTTCCCTGACTGGGGATTGAACCCAGGCCCCCTGCATTGGGAGCGCAGAGTCTTACCCACTGGACCACCAGGGAAGTCCCACTGTGATCATTTTGTAGTACGTACACATATCAAATCATTTTGTTATATACTTAAATCTAATATGTTATATGCCAATTATATCTCATTAAAAAATCAAATTACTTATACATTGCATTGAACCCCTGATGATTTTCTGATTTTCCTCAGTAATGCCCTCAGGAAAATGAAAATGTGACATCACTTTAAAGTCAAAATTTAGTCTCCCAATTTAAAAAGCAAGAAAATTAATGATGTTAGTAAATGTACTTACACTTTCATCGTCATCTTCTGCTGCAGAAATCTGGGATATATGTTTCTTGGGTATCACCAGAAAATGTGTTGGCGCTTGAGGGGAAACGTCATGGAAAGCAAGACACTGGAATAAGAGGGGGGGGGAATCAAGGTTTTCATATATAATCTTACAGCCTAAACTTATCATTCTTTCACACTAACCCCATGGGAAACACTGTAATAAATGCTAGGAAATCAGAATTGGACACAACACGTGTGGTCCTCTGGTCCTTTTCACGGAACTTACAGTCTAATGGTATCTTTTTGAATTATAGTTTTGTGCAGGTATATGCCCAGGAGTGAGATTGCTGGATCATATGGTAACTCTATTTTTAGTTTTCTGAGGAACGTCCATACTGTTCTCCATAGTGGCTGCACCAATTTACATTCCCACCAACAGTGTTGGAGGTTCCCTTTTCTCCACACCCTCTCCAGCATTTATTTGTAGACTTTTTGATGATGGCCATTCTGACTGTTGTGAGGTGGTACCTCATTGTAGTTTCGATTTGCATTTCTCTAATAATTAGTGATGTTGAGCATCTTTTCACGTGCCTGTGGCCATCTGTATGTCTTCATTGGAGAAATGTCTCTTCTGCCCATTTTTACATTGGGTTGTTTTTTTGTTGTTGTTGTTAAGTTGTATAAGCTGTTTGTATATTTTGGAAATTAACCCCTGTGGGTCATATCATTTGCAAATATTTTCTCTCATTCCATAGGTTGTCTTTTCGGTTTTCTTTTTTTATGGTTTCCTTTGCTGTGCAAAAGCCTGAAGCCTCTAAGTTTGATTAGGTCCCATTTGTTTATTTTTGCTTTTATTTCTATTGCCTTGGGAGACTGACCTAAGAAAACATTGGTACAATTTATGTCAGAGAATGTTTTGCCTGTGTTCTCTTATAGGAATTTTATGGTGTCATGTCTTATGTTTAAGTCTTTAAACATAAGCCATTTAAGCCATTTTGAGTTTATTTTTGTGCATAGTGTGAGGGTGTGTTCTAACTTAATTGATTTATATGGAGCTATCCAACTTTCCCAGCGCCACTTAAAGGAAATCTTTTGATTCACGTCCCCACCTCCCCTAGGTCAGGAGTCCTGGTTTTGCAACTTGGTTTTTTTCCTTTATGGCGGTGATCACTTTTGTAATGAGAAATTTGCTGATATTTGACCAACACCGATTTCTTCCAACTTTACTCAATTACTTAATAAATATATCTATTCTCTTTTGTAGAAATGAAAAGCGTAAGTAACATTTAGACAAATTACATACCACTTGAATGGTTTTGAATCTCTTGTTCTCTACTGAAGGTGGAAGCTGTTTAATAGAACCTATCCCAGCTTAACTGTCTCAGGAGTTATTCTACTTGGTACTCTGTACAAAAATGCTGTATCATTTAGATTGCTTCATGCTGTTACACCTTGTAACTTTGATGGCTCAAAAGTCAGTATTTCAACGCTCATTTATTAAAAGAAACTTAAAATATTTTTAAAGAAATACACATTACCTACAACAAAAGAACTCCCCTAACGGACAAATAAAGATATTTAAATAAATTCACCTAGAGGTAGGTGTTCTGAATCTAAGAATGCTACTAGTAGCATAAAATGTTTCCTTATATTCCATATTTCATAAAGCTAATTTATTAAAGTTCACAAACCTTGTATCTAAATCAGCCAACCTGTCCAGCTTTATGTGAGATCCATAAATATACCCGCCCACTAAATATTTTATACAAGATGTCTCGAAGTCAAATGAACTCGGCCTTTCTAAAACAGTTTCACCTAGAGTGAAGTCAACAAAAACGACATTCTTAATCCCTTGGCATAAAATTGCTTCCTGAAAATATAAAAGGAACCATTCTTCCCGGGAGGGGCCAAAGGAAAGCAAATCCCAGATGCAGGCCCACTCTCATCTCAGGAGTCCTAGGCCCGAGAATGGGCGGCAGGGGTGGGTCCGGGTGGCGTTGGCTAGAGGCCCTCGCCCAGGCCCAGCGCGTCTGTGCCGCCCCCAGGCCGTTCGACCCCGGCCCTCTAGCGCAAGGCGGCGGGGAGAGGCGCCCGGGAGCTCCCGGGCAGGCCGGCTGTGCGCGGGAGATCGCGGAGATTGGGCCCGAGTCAGGGTGCGATCGGGTTTCTGCCTGTCAGGCAGAGCGCGGGCGAGATTGTCAGATTCCTGACACAGGAGAGGTCCGAGGCAGTCAGGCAGCAGGCGAGCGCTCATGCCGAGGACCCGGCGCGCCCACAACAAGCACCCAGACCCCGCAGCGCGGGCCCGCGGGCGCCCGACGGCCTGGCCAGCGCTCCGGGCTGATAACGCGTAACCGGAGCGCAGGCACGCGCCGGCCGGCCGCCTCGGAGCGGCCGTGGCCCAGCCCGCTGGCTGTGGGCCCGAGGCAGAGGCCGCGCGAGGCGGCCCGCTGCCTTCCCTTCTCCGCGGCGCACCCCCACCCCGACTCTTCCCTTCCCTTCCCACTACGGGAAACCCCCGTGTCCACAGGCGGCTGCCCCGCCTCAGCCCACGAGCGAGGCGGCGCCCGGTGCCTACCTGGTCATCCTCATAAATGATTTTGGCTGGGATTTCCTTGCGAATGATCTTCCCGAAGATCGTGTCGCCACCAGGCCGAGCGGCCTGAGCCTTAGCGATCTCATCTGCCATCTCGGCCTCCCTCCCGCGCGGCTGGCCGGGGAGAAGGTCGGGAGGAGGGAGGAGCCGTGGGAGCTGGCAGAGGGCGGGAGCTGGCGGCCAAGCCCGCTAGGGGACCGCTGCTCTCTTGTCCCGGCAGCTCGTGCGCGTGCGCACTGGCGACGTGCGCTGGGCTGCTGCGGGCGCGCGGCAGCTCTAGGGGAATCGCTGGGCGCGACTAAGCTGGAGCGCGGTTCCTGATTGGAGGCCCGAGGGTTCCGCACCAAGGTCGTTTTTCTTCCTTTCTTGTCTCTTGGGGAGCGGTGTTACTGCAGTAAGCCCTTTGCTTAACTTATGGATGCTTGCAGGAAAAATCGGATACTGTAACTGAAAAGATTTGATAACCTAAGCAGTACTGGCCATTTTTGCTGGCAGAGACACCATGATAACTTCATTTGTCAGCTACATAGGTCTTAGCTCCAGCAAGTCAGCCCTCCTGCATCCGTTTTTTTTCTCACTCTAGCAGTGGTTCGCAATCTTGACTGCACGTTAAAATCACTTGGGGAGCATGTAAAAAGTCCCTGGGAACTTGGCCACACCTCAGGTCAGTTAAATCAGACTCTCTGGGGGTGAGAGACCCAGGCATCAGTAGTTTGTAAAGCTCCCTAGACTGTTCTGCAAAGAATTATTCCCAGCATTAATCAGCATAATGTAAGATGCCCCACCTTAAAAGAACAACACCTTTCCTAACCCCACATACCCCTCCATCTCTTTGCTCCTTTTAAAAAGAGTTTTCTATATATTGTGTCCACTTTATCTTTCTTTTTTGAAACCATTTGCCTCTTGTCAAGGTCACTAAGGACCTCCACTTACAAAATCCTATAGGCAATTCCAATTATACTTGACCCCTTGGCAACATTTGCCACTGTTGACCATGCCCTCTTTTCAGCAAAAGCCTTCACTCTCCTACCTTTCTGGATGCTATTTCTCCTTCATAGTGAGCCTTCTGTTCCAGGTCTTTCAATGCATTCCATTCTTCGCCCTCTTCTCTAACACTTAATCTCCAAGTGTCCTTATTATGAAAAATTATACCTTTACCACTTTGCCTTGGCAAAATTATTGATAGTGGTCCCCTTTAATCACAGAAGTGTCCCATTTGGTACTTTTGGTATTAAAGACATTCCTGAGACAATTGGTGAAATCTAAATAATGCATACAAATTAGGAAATAGTTTTGAAAGTCTTATTAATTTCCCCACATACATATAGCAAAATTATCAAAATCAGTTGATCTGGGGTGGGGCTCTATAATTTAGGTTTCTAACAGTTTCCAGGTGATGCAGTTGCTGCTAACCTGGGAACTACACTTTGAGAACCACTGATGTAAGAGAATGTCTTTTTTGTAGGAGAAAAACCTACTGAAGTGTTTAGGAGTATAGCAGTATTGTGTCTGCAACTCACTTTCAAACAGTAAAGAGATCCCCCCAAAAGAAAAGGATAAAGCAACTGTAGTAAAATGTTAACAGTAGGGGAAACTGAGTGAAAGGTATTTGCAAATTCTATCATTCTTGCAACTTTTCTGTAAGACTGAAATTGTCAAAATTAAAAAATGAATATATACTGGGTTGGGTAGTAAATAATATGGTCATCTTTCACTAAGAGGCTTTGCTATCTACAGAGTAATGACTCTAGTATTTATCTCCCAACTCCTTAATTCCAGATTGGTGTATGATACATATTTCTGCCTACTCACCACCTTCAGTAGGATGTCTACCAGGCACTTCAAATTTATTTTTACTCCCTCACAACAAACAATCTAAAAACCTCTTCCTGCAGCATTTTACATCTACTATGATACCATTCACCAAACTGCGCAAGCCAAAAGCCTTGCAATCATCAACTCTTCTTTGTGGATTTTCAACACATATGAATCTAATCACTTCTCACCTCCTCTACTCCACCACCCTAATCCAAGCCTCTATCATATCTTGCCTGGAGTACTTCAAAAGCCTCCTAGTTTGCCTATCTGCTTCTACTCTAGTCCATTTGCTATACAGTAGCCAAGATGATTTTTATAAAATATAAATCATGATGTCACTCTCTTGATGGTAAGGCATTTCATTGTAGAATTAAATATAAAATCCTAAACTTGGCTTATAAGCTATTAAGTGATCAGGCCCATGTCTGCTTCTCCTAGTTCATTTCCTTCCATTTCATCCTTATTGACCAGCTTCACCCAAAGTGGGTATGAAAGGCAGAAGATTTCCATGTCCTAATCCCTGGAGCCTGTGAATATGTTACTTAACGTGGTAAAGGGGATGTGCAGATATGATTAAGTTAAGGGTCTTCAGGTGGGGAGATTCCTCAATTATCCAGGTGGGCCCAGTGTAATCACATGGACCCCTTTAAATGAAAGAGGGATACGGGACAGTGAGACTCAGACAAGGAGATATGATGATGGAAGCAGGGGTGAGAATCAAAGATTGAAGATGCTCCACTGTTGACTTAGAAGATGGAAGGGGCCACAAGCAGATGACATTCTGGAAGTCAGAAGTCCAAATTGGGTTTCACTGGGCTAAAATCATGGTGTCAGCAGGGCTGCATTCCTTCTAAAGGCTCTGGGGGAGACCGGTTCCCTTGCCTTTTCTGTCTTCTAGAGGCCACCTGTGTCCCTGGGCTTCTGGCCCTTCCTCCATCTTCAAAGACCACAGAAGAGCATCTGCAAACCTCTCCCTGACTCTGCTTCCTTCTTCCACTTATAAAGATCCTTGTGTTGGGACTTCCCTGGTGGTCCAGTGGTAAAGAATCCACCTTCCAATGCAGGGAATGCGGGTTCGATCCCTGATTGGGGAACTAGGATCCCACATGCCATGGGGCAGCCAGGCCAGCGTGCCACAACTACTGAGCTCAAGCGTCTCAACTAGAGAGCCTGCATGCCGCAAACTACAGAGCCCACTTGTTCTGGATTCTGCGTGCCACAACTACAGAGCCCACCCGCTCTGGAGCCTGCGTGCCACAGCTAGAGAAGAGGAAAACCGCACGCCACAATTAGAAGCCCATGTGCTGTAACGAAAGATCCCACGTGCCTCAATGAAGACTCTGGGTGCCACAACTAAGACCCGACACAGCCAAAAATAAATATAAATAAATAAATAACTAATAAGTAAATCTTAAAAAAAAAAAGATCCTGTGTTTACATTGGGCCCATCAGACAACCCAGGATAATCTTCCCATCTTAAAATCCTTGATTTAATCACATCTGCAAAGCCCCTTTTGTCATAAATGGTAATAATATATTCAAAAGTTCCTAGGATTTAAATAGGGACATGTTTTGGAAGCCATTAGTCTGCCTACCACATAGTCCATGACCTTACATGATGAACATGTAGGAATTTCCTGTTCAGTTCTGGGTCCCGCACTTTGAGATGCCAACAAACCAAGACATATTCCCAGAACAACCAGAATAGTCACTTCTTTTATGGAACAGCTCAAGGAACCATACAGATTTACCTAAGAGAAGAGAAGCTTCAGGACTGAATTGATTTTTGGGCACTATGGAAACTATACTTTCAAATATTGGCAGATAAGCGGCTTTAGTTAACTGAATACAGGACCCTAGTTAGCCAGAAATTATAAAAATAAATTATGAATGTTTAGGAGATTGGGCTGTGATTCTAAACTGAAAATGAAAATTGGCATCTTTGAATCATTCATTAGCAATCAGAAGGCACTACTATACAATGTCACAAGATCATCTAATTTATTGTTTCCTGGATAAAAGACAGTATCCAGTATATTTGGTTTAATTGCTTATGTTAAACACTCATTTGCAAATCCAATTCATTTTAACTTTTAAAAAGTCAACTATTGCTATTCTCATGATGACTTGCAATATTCTTTAAAATGACATAAATCACAGAGAAGGAAAAGGGTCTTTGATATCCATTGGTCTAAATCTTTCATTCCTAATAAAAAGTCAATTTTACCTAAAAGTTAACCTGGGGGGGGGTGGGTAGGGAAGACAAACAATGATTATGCAATGGGAGCAAGGTTGAGATTTTTTTCTTGATGCTTGCAAGGTCATAAGTTAAATGTACTTAAATGCTTTATGATTGTTTATGATCATGATGCTGCTAATAAACTGTTTCCAACCTCTTGACCAGCAAAACCAAGGAGTAGGGCGAGTTGAGTAGGCAGGATGAGTAGAGGGTAAGACTGAGCTTTCAGGTTAATCATAGGCATTTGTATCCCAGACCTCCATTTGCTAATCGTGTGGACTTGAGCAAGTAACTCAACCTCTCCTTCTAGAGGAATGAAGTGGGATAATGTACCAATAGCGCTTTTGGGAGTCAGCATTCCAGTCAACGCCTACGATAGTTGTTAGGGCTTGGCTCTTATTTATGCACTTTTACAAGGACACATTTGCAACCCGGAAACGTTAAAATAATGATTCCTTAATAGATAACCCCAACCGCCAAACAGGAGGTAAGTAGTGAAAGGTGCCGAAGCCAGCAACTAAGTGTCAATGCACGCTCCGCCACCTGCGGTTCCCTCAGAAATGGCCGGAAGTGCCGCTGCCCCTAACTAACATGGCGTCCAGGTGATTTCCGTTTTCCTCTCGACTGTAATTGAGCTCGGCGGATCCTCGCGGTTTTCCTAGAGGGTACCGGCTTAGCAAACACCTCTCGCCTGTCCCTCCACGGGGGGCGGGGCTACGAAGGAGATGCTGCGTGGTGATTGGTTGCGGCTCGTTAAGAACGTGGCTACGGGGTGTTGGACCGTCCGCGCCAGGCGGTGACTGGTTGCCGAGAGGCGTGGCGACTCGACCGCTGGAGGAGTAGTCGCAGCTGTGAGGAGAGCCATGAGTCAGGCGGCCAAGGTGACTGGGTCCGGGGAGGGGTTGGGTGCGATGCCGGCGGGGTGGGTAAGAGCGCGGCCTTGCGAACGTAGTCTGGAATCTCTGTAGCTGGGGTTCAGGACCCTCCACGGAGTATGTGGCCTTTACAGCTGAGGAGCCGGTGACCGACCCTGCAGGGCAGTCGAAGGTTTGTGCAGGTGCGGAGGAGAGAGGGCGACACAGGTGGTCCTACTTCTTCGTCTACCGGGTACGGAATGTTTGTCCGTGATGCATGCCGGCGACTTGAGTTTTGCCCCCCTTGCCATCTCCACACCGAGCGTTTGTGTGAGGGGCCCATTTCACATCCTTGGGAATTGTACGAGACCCCAAAGTCAGTCCTGCGCTGAAACCATCCTATGAGGTGAAAGGTTTCGTCAGATAACCAGAAGGTGCACAGACGTCTAGGAACCAAGGAAACCAATTCCCAGCAAAACCGTTTGCCAAAAGTAGCACTTAGCGAGGCAGAGCAGAAACCTGTGATTCCTGAGTGTTCTGAACGAGCTTGGGAAGTGATGGCCCCGCCGGGGTCGGGGGTCACATCCCCGAGGGCCTGGTGTCGGATTTGTTTCTTGTCAAACTGATGCGCATTCCTGGCCAGTGTACAGTTCTCTGGGAGCAGCCATCCCTAACTTTAAGTATTACCAGCATGGCCGGTTGAGACCAGTCCATCACTGGTTGAGATATGGAAAATGGGAAACGGCCTGCTATAGTATAGTAAGGAAAAGCAGTGCTTATAACTGTTGGTCAATAACGGGGAGCCACCAAGAGTGCCTCGTGTACTACTGAACTCTGTTCTTAGTACATTTCAATATATGTCACAAGACCAAGAGAAACAGAATTGTAAACGGTTATTCATTCAAAAAACTTACTGAGCGTCCATAATAGTTATTAGTAGCACCTAACAGCCAGCATTTAGCCTATACTGTCTGGCATAGTGGAAGCAACAATAACTTCATACAGAAATCTGGCGGGGAGAGTTTAAACAATTAATTACAAGTGTAGTAAGTGCTTTGAATTGAAAATACAGTGGTTTTTTAAAATATATATATATACAGCAGGTTCTTTTTGGTTATCTATTTTATACATATTAGTGTATACATGTCAATCCCAATCTCCCAGTTCATCCCCCCCACCCCCCTTTTTCCCCCCTTGGTGTCCATACGTTTATTCTCCACATCTGTGTCTATTTCCGCCCTGCAAACCGGTTCACCTGTACCATTTTTCTAGATTCCACATATATGCGTTAATATATGATATTTGTTTTTCTCTTTCTGACTTACTTCACTCTGTAAGACAGTCTCTAGGTCCATCTCTGTCTCTACAAATGACCCAATTTTGTTCCTTTTTATGGTTGAGTAATATTCCATTGTATATATGTACCACATCTTCTTTATACATTCATCTGTCAATGCACACTTAGGTTGCTTCCATGTCCTGGCTATTGTAAATAGTGCTGAAATGAATACTGGGGTGCATGTGTCTTTTTGAATTATGGTTTTCTCTGGGTATATGCCCAGTACTGGGATTGTTGGGGTGTATGGTAGTTCTATTTTTAGTTTTTTAAGGAACCTCCATACTGTTCTCCATAGTGGCTATATTAATTTACATTCCCCCCAACAGTGTAAGACGGTTCCCTTTTCTCCACACCCTCTCCAGAATTTGTTGTTTATAGATTTTCTGATGATACCCATTCTAACGGGTGTGAGGTGATACCTAATTGTAGTTTTGATTTGCATTTCTCTAATAATTAGTGACGTTGGGCAGCTTTTCATGTGCCTCTTGGCCATCTGTATGTCCTCTATGGAGAAATGTCTATTTAGGTCTTCTGCCCATTTATTGATTGGGTTGTTTGTTTCTTTAATATTGAGCTGCATGAGCTGTTTATATATTTTGGAGGTTAATCCTTTGTCCGTTGATTTGTTTGCAAATATTTTCTCCCATTCTGAGGGTTGTCTTTTTGTCTTGTTTATAGTTTCCTTTGCTGTGCAAAAGCTTTTAAGTTTCATTAGGTCCCATTTGTTTATTTTTGTTTTGTTTTTATTTCCATTACTCTAGGAGGTGGGTCAAAGAAGATCTTGCTGTGATTTATGTCAAAGAGTGTTCTTTTTATGTTTTCCTCTAAGAGTTTTATAGTGTCCGGTCTTACATTTAGGTCTTTAATCCATTTTGAGTTTATTTTTGTGTATGGTGTTAGGTAGTTTTCTAATTTCATTCTTTTACATGTAGCTGTCCAGTTTTCCCAGCACCACTTATAGAAGAGACTGTCTTTTCTCCATTGTATATCCTTGCTTCCTTTGTCATAGATTAGTTGACCATAAGTACGTGGGTTTATCTCTGGGCTTTCTATCCTGTTCCATTGATCTATATTTCTTTCTTTTTTTTTTTTATCTTTTATTTTCTTTATTTTTGGCTGCGTTGGGTCTTCGTTGCTGCACGCAGGGTTTCTCTAGTTGTGGCGAGTGGGGGCTACTCTTCGTTGCGGTGTGCGGGCTTCTCATTGCAGTGGCTTCTCTTGTTGCGGAGCATGGGCTCTAGAGCGCACCGGCTTCAGTCGTTGTTGCCTGCGGGTATGGTTGCTCCGAGGCATGTGGGATCTTCCTGGACCAGGGCTTGAACCTGTGTCCCCTGCATTGGCAGGTGGATTCTTAACCACTGCGCCACCAGGGGAGTTTCCTGATGTATATTTCTGTTGAAAATACAGTGTGTTTTGTGAGCACATAACTCAGATTTAACCTGTGTGGAGGGATGCAAAAAAAAGAAAAAAAAAAAAATCCCTCATAAAAGTATGAGTTGAGACCTGAAGTTTTGTTAGAAACTAGCTAGAATAGAGAAAAGAGTATTCTATGAAGAAGAAATATCATATGGACCATCCTTGAAGTGGGAAGTTGCTTGGAAAACTTGAATGCAAATGAAATTAAATAGAATTCATTCCAAAAACACTTCTGGTGAGAACTGCCATGTGTAGAAGACACCTGTGCCATGTGGAAGATACAAAGATGACCAAGAAGCCTTTCAGGACGTAGTGGACACAGCAAGTAATTGTAGTAAGTGCCCACTGCTGTGGATGTACTCAAGAGGGGCATATAACCCAGACTTAGAAGAGAGAGAAAAGTACTAACCAGCTAAAGTGAAACCTAGTACAGAAATTATATCATCCACCTTTAAAATTAGCCCATTACTCAAGCCTTTTTGAGGCAAAAAGGCTAAGTAATTTGACTTTCCATATATACTGCCAGAATTTGTCCAATCAATATAAGTAAATTAGGAAGAGAAGACAGTCTATGACCTAGCTGTCTACATTTTAATAAAAGTTTATTAACTCCAAGGTGATATTAGCTCTAAGGCATTTCTTTTTTATTTTGCGGTACACTGGCCTCTCACTGTTGTGGCCTCTCCCGTTGCGGAGCACAGGCTCCAGACGTGCAGGCTCAGCGGCCATGGCTCACGGGCCCAGCCGGTCTGCGGCATGTGGGATCTTCCCGGACCAGGACACAAACCCGCGTCCCCTGCATCGGCAGGCAGACTCTCAACCAGTGCGCCACCAGGGAAGCCCTAAGGCATTTCTTAATACTAATTTTCTTTTGCTTAATACTAATTCTTAAAGTAGGGTTACTGGTTGTTGTACTAATGGAATCACTTTGTTTTTTTCCCTGAATAGCATGTAAAATGATTAGGCTTACTTACTTCTCACTTTTTTCTTAATCCCATGCAACCTCTTCCACCGCTCTTGTAATATTAAACTCCCTGGGTTTCTATGATGTTCTGCCACCTTTAATGTCCCTATTTCTACCAACGATCTTTTCAAGACAGTCTTGGCTTTTACTATCAAACATCTCAAAAATTTTCCAGTCTCTACACATTACTCATTTCCAAAGCCAATTTCACATTTTTAGATGTTTGTTACATCAGCATCCTGCTTCCCAGTAGTAAAATCTGTGTTAGTTTCTTATGGCTGCTCTAACAAATTACCACAAATTGGGTGGCTTAAAACAACAGAAATTTATTGTCTCACAGTTCTGGAGGCTCGAAGTCTGAAATCAAGGTGACAGCAGAGCCATACTCCCTCTGAAACTCTGGGAAGAATCTTTACTTCTTCCTAAATTCTGATGGTGGCCATCAATCCTTAGTGTTCCTTGGCTTGCTGTTGCATCACTCCAATCTCTGCTTCATCTTCACATGGTGGTCTTACACCTTTGTGTTTCTTTCTTCACCTGGCATTATCCTCTTCTTTTAAGGATACTAGTCATATTGGATTAGGGCCTACTCTAATGATTCATTTTAACTCAGTTATAGCTGTGAAGACCCTACTTCCAAACTAGGTCACATTTACATGTACTGAGGATTTAGGACTTAAACATGTCTTTTGAGGGGACACACAATTCAAGCCATAACAATATAGATACACCACGTTTTATTTATCCATTCCTGAGTTGGTAGACATTTGGGAAATGTCTATTCAAATCCTTTGCCTATTTTTAAATTAGTTTTTTATTTGAGTTGTAGAAGTTCTTTATACATTCTAGATACTAGCCCATTATCAGGTATATGATTTATAAATATTTTCTTTCCTTTTGTGGGTTGTCTTTTCTCTTTCTTGATAGTGTCCTTTCCCTTTATCTTTTTATTTTTATTTATTTATTTATTTTTTTATTTTTTTATTTTTTGCGATATGTGGGCCTCTCACTGTCGTGGCCCCTCCCGTTGCCGGACGCGCAAGCTCAGCGGCCACGGCTCACGGGCCCAGCCGCTACGCGGCATGCGGGATCCTCCCAGACCGGGGCACGAACCCGTATCCCCTGCATCGGCAGGCGGACTCTCAACCACTGCGCCACCAGGGAGGCCCCCCTTTATCTTTTTAAAATAATTTTTTTAGTTTTTATAAAGGGGATAAATGTGTAAAATTTAAGAAGTCAAATAGTGTTACACAGAAACCAGTAGGTGTCTACTTCCTTCTACATACTCCCAATTCCTGCTCCCCAGATATAAGCACTTTTAATCATTTTACTTATTTTTTCTGATATTTACCTCAATGTTTCTAAATAACATGTTTAAACTACTATTGATTTTTTTTTTTTTTCTCTTTGGGGATATTTATTGACCTTTGTCTATGAAAGTTGAGGACTAAGTTCCCCCTTATACCCTATTCCTCTCAATATACAGATTTTGGTGAAGCAGTTTTTCATCTTTGATATTAATATGACTATATAGAACTTGTCCACAGCTGAGCCCTCTAATATAAATATATGATTATGTTGCCTTTCTTTTCTAAGTCTTAGTTTTTCTTTCTTTCTTTTTTTTTTAAATATGTATTTATTTAGCTGCACCAAGTCTTAGTTTCATCATGTGGGCTCTTAGTTGTGGCATGCGGGATCTAGTTCCCCGCCCAGCCAGGGATTGAACCCAGGCCCCCTGCATTGGGAGCATGGAGTCTTAACCACTGGACCACCAGGGAAGTCCCAGTTTTTCTTGAAGTTAATAACTGTCTTGTTTTTATTATCATTTTCCTACATAGCTATTTCCAAACTCTGAGCAAAACTGATGTCTACTAGTATCGTTTTTTCCTAGCAGCATCTTTTGTAGAGCAATATCGCCTTTTGCTATAGTCCAGACTAGTTGCTTTCTATGCTGGCTGCACAAATGCTGACCTATATTTGTCCTTCACCATCATCTCTGCCTCTCCTATGTTGGATTACCTGTGTCCCTCATTACCATTTTTTTTCTTTTGTGATTCATCTCCTTATTTTGGTGGAGCACAGTCTTCTATAGCTTTCCAAGAAAGGGCGTATGGCAAATAAGAGACTTTGCATTTCTAAAAATCTTTATTTGCTGTTGCAGTTAGGTAATAGTTTGGATATGTATGGTGTTCTAAGCTGGACATTTTATACAAAACTTGAAGATTTTATACCATTGTCTTCTCACAGTGATGCTATTTAGAAATCAGGTACCATTCTGATTTTCTATTTTTTATACGTGAACTGTTTTTTTCCCTCCAAGATTATTCATGGGTTTTGTGTTGAGCACTTGATGGAGGCTGTTTTCTTTGTTCTGTCTTGTTGGAGATCTGTGAATATAACTGTTGGTCCATCTAGACTACTCTAATTTTCTTATCCTTTCTCTCCTTATTTTGTATCTCTGAATTCTTATTCAACTTTTGGGGTAGTTTTTCTCAGCTTAATCTTTGCTATCACTCTTTTGATATCCAAGAGTTTGGGGGCATTTTCTGAATGTTCCTTTTTAAACTTACTCTAACTTCTTTTTGTTGTTATTCCATGTTTGCAATTTATGTTTCTGAGAAGGTTCTTTGTGGTTGGTCAGTCTTTGTTTTGTTTTATTTTTATGTTTTATGCTCCCTGTTTTCTGTTTCTGTTTTGGTATCTGCCTTTGATGTTTTAGGTTTTCTAGTATATGTAAAATACTTAAAATAGTGCCTAGCGCACAGGATATACTTAGTAAAGTTTAGGTATTATCTGGTGAGTGGACTTGGGGAAAGGAGGGAGTGGTGGCAGAGTGACAGATCTTTGTCAGTAGTCTAAGCAAGATAGGGAGAGGTCTGAACTTAAATTGTTTTGGGTGATGGAGAATATACAAAAGATTAGAGAAACATCCCTACAGTTTCTACATGAGGAGTAAGGTAGATTTAAAGAATGACCTAGAGATTTCTGGCTTGAGAAATCCATTGTTTTCCATAACTGAAATTGAGAAGACAGAAGAAAGAGCAATATTGGGGGGACAATATTGAATACCTTTTTGTTTTGTTTTTTTTAGCACAGTCTTAGAATATTCATAAGTCTCAGCATTCCACTTCTTTTTTGAGAAAGCACAATTAAACCTGCCTAAATTATCTGAAACATCTCCCTCTGGGCTCTTCTAAGATGTAGTATATTCATGAGTTTGTGTGCATGTGTGTATGACTTTAAGAGCAGATAAAGTTCTCAGGTTAAGCAAAATAAGAACAAATACCAGACTGGTAAAGTTGGTTAACTTAGCAAACTAGTTTTGGCAGGGGGAATCATTAACTTTTTAACCATTCTCATATTGTTTTGTTTCAAAGAATTTTGTATTGTTTTTGTAAATACATAAGGCTAATTTTTTTTAAATTTAAAGATAAATAATCAAGGGAAAGTTATTTTGGCCAACGCTTGTTTTCACCAACTATTTCGAAAAATAGTCTAAAAAACAAACAGAAAATAAATACTGTTTAATTCATGTAATTATGTAAAATGTGAAATTTTTTCTTTTGAGGTCTGAATTCTAATTTTCTTTATAGGTTTTACAGCTCTTTAAAACACTGCACAGGACCAGACAACAAGTTTTTAAAAATGATGCTAGGGCATTAGAAGGTAAGTTTATATTTTGCCCCTTTGGAGCAAGTCCATTCTTTAGGTGGCTGCTAATAATACAAGAGACCATGTATGGTGGTCAAGACCTATCTTGGGGAATGACCTTCACGATCTCTCCCCTAATGTTTTTTTAAATAAAAATGAGTTTACCTTACCCTTCTTTGAGAAGTATCTACAAAGAAAAAATTTTAAAGATCAACTTTTCATAAAAAATTAGGAAAAAAAAAAGGATCAGAATTTCAGTGTGCTCCATTACTTGCCTTATGTTCAAGCCATGAAACTAATTTGTCTTTTATATAATCAAATTTTCACATCCTCTAGGACCAGATACTACCATATTGTTAATGCTTTGTGTCTTTCTAGAAGTGACAGCAGCTATGAAAGAGAATCTATCACAAATGATTCCAAATTCAGTATTTCACTGTTTAAAGTGGTTTCTGTCTTATCCGGAACTCAGAGCTCTAAAGCTTAGGTTCTGTGTTGGTCATACTCAGTTTCTAAACCTCTTTAAGAGGGCACCTTGGGGAGGGGTGGAGGGATAAATTGGGGTATTGGGATTGACATATACACACCGCTATATATAAAATAGATAACTAATAAGGACCTACTATATAGCACAGGGAGCTCTTCTTTTTTTTTTTTTTTTTTTTGCGGTATGCAGGCCTCTCACTGCTGTGGCCTTTCCTGTTGCGGAGCACAGGCTCCAGACGCGCAGGGTCAGCGGCCATGGCTCACGGGCCCAGCTGCTCCGTGGCATGTGGGATCTTCCCAGACTGGGGCACGAACCTGCGTCCCCTGCATCGGCAGGCAGACTCTCAACCACTGCACCACCAGGGAAGCCTGGGAACTCTTCTTAATACTCTGTAATGACCTATATGGGAAAAGAATCTAAAAAAGAGTGGATATATGTATAGGTATAACTGATTCACTTTGCTGTATAACATTATAAATCAACTATGCCCAAATAAAAAGTAAAAAAAATAAAATTCAACCTCCATTTAAAAAAAAGAGGCCACGTACGTAGTGTCCCCACTGTCCCTAGGAATTCAAGTTTTTGTAATTTATCGAAAAAAATTTCTTGAATATTAAAGTATATGCCTCATATTATATGTACTTTGCACAAATTCCTCATTTAATTCTTATCACAGCCCTGTGAGGTAGTTACTATCATAATTTCTATTTTTTCAGATGAGAAAACTGACAAAATGTGAAAGGATTTACCCCACATCATACTTAGTAAGAGGTGGAGCTGGAATTTAGCCTAAACATTCTGGCTCCAAAGCCTAAACTCTTACCCACCTTACATATTGAAATGTATCGAGCACAGAAGGAAGGTTTTATGGCTAATCTCCATCAGCATAACATATTTTTAAATGTTTTAAATGTTTTTAAGTGAAATAATTATAAGAATAGCTAATACTGCATATTTACTAAGCACTGTACATGAATTGTTCCATTAAATGCTCACAGCACACTCTAAGGCAATTTATCAGTTATATTGAATTATGCTGCTGTAGTGATGCCAAAGTCTCAGTGGTATATGAACAAAAGTTTTATTAAATCAGTCACTTTACTTGTCAGTCAAGGCACCCAGAATTATTTGTATATCCTCTTTGCTG
Source organism: Lipotes vexillifer (assembly GCF_000442215.2). Lineage (NCBI taxonomy): Eukaryota > Metazoa > Chordata > Mammalia > Artiodactyla > Lipotidae > Lipotes > Lipotes vexillifer. Next base: position 569,698 of record NW_006788746.1, on the reverse strand, counting down.
CTATATCTTCATTTTAAATGTGTGTTTGGCGGGGGGCAGGGTTAACATGCTTGTATTCATTGAGTTTTGCCATCTTAAAAAAAGCATGTTAATTCAAATCCTTAGATTTACAAAAACAAAGTATTAACTTGAATTTATTAGGGTCTCATAGCTAGAGGTTCAAAATGAAATTAGAAATAAAAAGCAGGACACAAAAGTATTAGAGTGCTAAAAATATGTATTAAGTTTAATTACAAATTTGCCAGCCTGTCAAAAGCTCTCCAAGGACTTTTTAAATAAATTTCTTATTTTTATACTTTGTTTTACATGGGGAAAAATTATTTTTTCTACTAGAGAAGTAGTAGATATGTGTATATAGCATATAGTATCATAGTATAATGAATAATATGTAAATTATTGGGACAGGAATTATAAATTAGAAAAGCAGGGACTTCCCTGGTTGTCCAGTGGGTAAGACTCCATGCTCCCAATGCAGGGGGCCCCAGTTTGATCCCTGGTCGGGGGAACTAGATCCTGCATGCATGCCGCAACTAAGAGTCCGTGTGCCGCAACTAAAGATCCCACATGCCGCAACAAAGGATCCCACATGCCACAGTGAAGATCCTGCGTGCGAGCTGGTGCAGCCAAAATAAATAAATAAATATTTTAAAAGAAAAAGGAAAAGAAAGAAAAGCAAATAACTATATACATATTTTTTCTTTTTCTAGCAGCCAGAATAAAGATAAATGAAGAATTCAAATGTAATAAAAGTGAAACTTCTCCTAAGAAAATAGAAGAGGTACAGTAATTAAGTTTTTCAATTATAATAAAACTCAAATTTTAGCAACTAAGGAAATGATAAAAATAGAGGGATTATATGAAATAAAAATCATTACTTGATAGTTAAAGCAAGCCATCACAACTATAGATAACCTTCACTTGTTTGGTTTGGCTCACCTTCTCAGGGTCATCAGCCTACACCCTTAAGATAGCAAGTTGCCTGATGAAAAGAACATGAGTGTAGCCATGATCAAAGCAAGAGCAGCTGAACCAACCCAGAAGTGCACAGAAATGCTGTCTTCATCTAAGGCAAGTGACTGAAACTAAGGAGAGTGAGTGTTGTGGTAACTTACTCAGAGTTACACAGAGGGAACGTCTACTCATTTAGCTCAACTAGACAGAATTTTTTTTAAATTCGTATCTTGGCTGTGGAAGTTAACCAGCCAGAGTTTATGAACTGTTCTTGCTTTGCCTTCTGTATTTGCATTTTAGTCACTTGCCGCAGTTGAAGACAATCTAACACTAGTCGGTGAGCTCCCTAGTATTCCCAGTACATGTTCATTGAAAAAGTGCACAATGATTCTTTTCCTTTATAAAATCATATGCATATACACATTGTCTCTGTCTTAGGAAGGAACACTGCTTCTTAGGTGTTCCTGTATCTAACTTTGTATAAATGTAGGGAA
>NW_006788746.1:567989-568243 GCF_000442215.2 Lipotes vexillifer | reverse complement strand
TAGGGAAAGGACCATTAGGAAGAAAATGAAAAATGAAAAATTATTTGCTGGGATAATTAAAATTCCAAGAATTGGTTTGGTAAATAGGAAGGTACAAATTAGAGAAATTCTTCCATGTTTAAAAGAATTTCCACATAGTGAAAAAAAATTTTTTTATACAAATACTTTTCTACTTAGTAGAGAAAATGCTATTTTTGAAATAGTAAATATCTATGATAAACTAATGAGACAAAATGAGATAGCCTAAGGATTTC
>NW_006788746.1:561515-567979 GCF_000442215.2 Lipotes vexillifer | reverse complement strand
CTTTCCCTATAACATAAAGAAAAAAGGGGGAGATTTCACTTAAGCATATGATAGGGCAAACAGGGACTATGTAATTTCTATTCATGAAAGAAGTTAAAATGACATTCTAATCAGGTCATGACATGAAGAGAAGTTAAAATGTATATACTGAAATTTGTACTATTTTGCTATTTGGTAGACTGATTAATAACAATATGGTACAGGTATACCTCGTTTTATTGTGCTTCGCTTTATTGCACTTCACAGAATCTGTGTTTTTTACAAATTGAAGGTTTGGGGCAACCCTACATTGTCAGATGCTGGTTAGCATTTTTTAGTAATAAGGTGTTTTTAATTAAGGTATGCACATTGTTTTTTTAGACATAATGCTGTTGCACACTTAATAGACTACTGTATATTGTAAACATAACTTTTATATGCAGTTGGAAACAAAAAAATTCGTATGACTCACTTTATTATGATATTTGTTTTATTGTGGTGGTCTGGAACTGAACCCACAATATCTCTGAGGTATGCCTGTAAGTGTTTTTAAATTTTGAAGTCATGATTTAAAAATTTTTTCATTGAGGTCTGTTTATATTAACTAAACTGGAAAAATGAACTACCATCTCCCAAATTAATTTCACTTGTAGAACACTAACATTAAGCACTCCTTTTTTTAATATATAAATTTATTTATTTTATTTATTTATTTTTGGTTGCGTGCGGGCTTTCTCTAGCTGTGGCGAGTGGGGGCTACTCTTCATTGTGGTGTGCGGGCTTCTCATTGTGGTGGCTTCTCTTGTTGCAGAGCATGAGCTGTAGGCATGCAGGCTTCAGTAGTTGTGGCTCGTGGGCTCTAGAGCACAGGCTCAGTAGTTGTGGCACACAGGCTAAGTTGCTCCACAGCGTGTGGGATCTTCATGGACCAGAGCTCAAACCCATGTACCCTGCATTGGCAGGCAGATTCTTAACCACTGCACCACCAGGGAAGCCCACATTAAGCATTCTTGAAATTAGATATTTGTTATATATAAGTGTATATTTTATACTTTCTGTTACTCTGCCTATATTAAATACTTAGTAGTTTTTAGATAATTACATTGTCATGTATTGTCATGAAGTCTTGGCACCAAAAGGAATCATAGGCATCCTCTTGACCAGCAGTTCTCAAACTTTTTGGTTTCAAGACCACTTTACCTTCCAAAAAACTGAAGACCCCAAAAAGTGCTATTTATATATTATACCTATCAATATTTACCATATTAGGATTTAAAACTGAGAAATTTTTAAAATATATGTTGATTAAATAATTTAAAAATAATAAGCTCGGGCTCCGGATGTGCAGGCTCAGCGGCCATGGCTCACGGGCCCAGCCGCTCTGCGGCATGTGGGATCTTCCCGGACCGGGGCACGAACCTGTGTCCCCTGCATCGGCAGGCGGATTCTCAACCACTGAGCCACCAGGGAAGCCCAACTGTATGTTTTTTTAGATTGAATTATATGAAGAAAATTCAGCCTTACGCAGATATGTAGTTGGTAGAGGGTAGGTGTATATATTAGCCTTTTCAAATAATTGTGAATATTCTTTGATATCAGACCTCAACAAGTGGTAAATTTCTTTAAAGGTTAGATGCAATGCGGAACTCTGTTATCTGTTAGACCAATGGATGTGTGTGGGTGTGTGTATTTATCCTTTGCTGGGGTGGTTCCTAGGACTTATATATACCACATCCTGCCCATCCCCGTTGATCTCCCATAATCCCTTGTTTCTCATCTAACCTTGTTTCCAGACTTAAACCTAAGACTCAGCTCAGTTTATGTACCTCCAGTGGTTGAGGAGGCGCATTGTTTTTCTTTCTCTCCCCTTCTAAGCCCCTTCTCAGCTCTGTAGGTAGGTGAGGCTTTGCTGTCCTACAGCCTTCTCCATTTCAATTAATGGCAGCTCTCTCCTTTTGATGCTCAGACCAAAGTCCTTGGTGCTCTCTTTTTCGACTGCTTTCCTTCTCTCACATTTACATCCAATCTGGCAGCAAATCCTGTTGACTTAACCTTCAAAATATACCCAGAATTCAACCACTTCTTATTCGCCCTATTATTATTTCCTGGTTCAAGCCATCATTATTTCTCACTGGGTTGTTACAGCAGCCTCCTAGTGGGTCTTATTGCTTCTGCCCTAACTCCCTGCAGCCTATTCTCAATATTTATAAAAGGCAGTGAGCCTTTTTAAAAAAGGCATATTCCATCACTCCTCTGCTCACAATCCCCATGGCTCCTTATCCCATTCAAATTAAAATCTAAAGTCTCTACCTACCATGACCTATAACACTGTATCATCTGACCCCTGTTAACTTCCTGCCTCAATTCACCACATACTTCTCACTCTTCCAGTCTCAGTGCCTTCTTTGAGGGTGCTTCAGTTTACCAAGAACTTTCCTATCTCAGGCCATTTATGCTGTTGCTTCTTCCTAGGATATTCTTCTCCAATATGCCCTTCTCTAATATGGTAAATATTGATAGATATAACATATAAATCTGTTGGTCATTTAGTAGACCAACAGATTTTAATCTGTCTTTCCCTTTGAATGGATCTTTCAGTCATGAATGTTTTGTAACATCATGCACTGATGATTTGGAAAATGTAGGTTCACCAAGTAATGCAGATCTTCCAAGTGTTGACATAGTTCAATATGTAATATTTTAAAATCACATCTTAATATCCATCTCATCAGAAAAATCTTTAAGTATTGGGAAGCTGTCAAGCTTACAGTGACAGTTACAGCTTCTTCAGAATTCTGATTTTTGCTTGAAAGCTTGAATTTTATCATTGCCATTAAATACTGTCAGTTGTTTTCTTAAAGTGACATACTCATTTCACCTATCTGCCAGTTACCCAAATCTGAATAAACAGAGTTTCTCTATAAAAGTAAAAATGGTATTCCAAAGAGAAAACTACTTGTGCTTACAACTCAAACAATGCAGACAGCTCTAGTATTATGAAAATAATTTTGACTTTATGGGTCCCCTGAAAGGGTCTCAAGGTCCATAGCTTTGAGACTCACTGTTTTAGTTCAGTTCTTCATTTTACAATGATGAGTTCTGAAACTTAGTGAGTAGGTATTAACCCAAGGCCATACACTTGATGACAGAGCCAGAGTTGGGAGTCCAAGTTTTCTGTCTCCTGATCCAGTACTCTTTGCAGTGTTCAGAACATCCAACTCTACAGTAAAAGAAAGATTCAGCCCCTCTCAAAAAAACAAAATGCACATTGTAAACACATTGTAAAATATATATTACAACAAAAAATACTCCAAATCTGTTTTGGAACAAAATATGGAATGGATAGATAAAAGGTAAAAGTATACGCATGTCTGAGCTTTCTGTATGCTGGAATGGTTACAAAAAGTTAAAGGCAAGGGGCTTCCCTAGTGGCATGGTGGTTAAGAATCCGCCTGTCAATGCAGGGGACACGGGTTCGAGCCCTGGTCCAGGAAGGTCCCACATGCCATGGAGCAACTAAGCCCGTGCACCACAACTACTGAGCCTGCGCTCTAGAGCCTGCCAGCCACAACTACTGAAGCCCGCACTCCTATAGCCCGTGCTCCGCAACAAGAGAAGCCACCGCAATGAGAAGCCTGTGCGCTTGCCACAACTAGAGAAAGCCTGCACGCAGCAACGAAGACCCAATGCAGCCAATAAATAAATAAATACATTCTTTAAAAAAGAAGAAGTTAAAGGCAAGTATCACCTAAAAAGAATGGTAAACCTTTAGCTTTCAAAAACAGTACATTCATGTGAACCATTGAAAAAACACAGGATTTAGTCAATTTTTTTGTTTGTTTGTTTTCTTAACAGCTAATAAAAATAGGTTCTGATGTTGAGTTGATACTCAGGACATCTGTTATACAAGGTATTCACACAGACCACAATACGCTGAGTAAGTAATATTAAAGAAAAATGTTGCTTGCAATGTGTTTTAAACTATTGAGCAATTACGGTGCTTTTAATGCTGATTACTAAACTTGATTTTGCCAGACAATGTGGTATATATTGTACACATTTATAAGGCTGGATTTAAAAATGCTGAATTATGAAACTTTGTTTTACCAGACTTTTTTTTCTTTTATTTATTTTTTTCTTTTTAATCTTAACCACTGGTTATACTGCAAAACTGCAGTTACAAAGGCAGTATATGCATACCGCAATTTATTGCACTTCCCAGATAGTGCATTTTTCACAAACTGAAGGTTTGTGGCAACCCTGCGTCAAGCAAGTCTATCGGTGCCATTTTTCTAACAGCATTTGCTCACTTGGTGTGTTGGTGTAACATTTTGGTAATTCTTGGAGTATTTCAAACTTTATCATTATTACTATATCTGTTATAGTGATCTGTGGTCAGTGATCTTTGATGTTACTGCTACGACTGGCTGAAGGCTCAGATAATGGTTAGCATATTATAGCAATAAAGTATTTTTAAATTAATATATGTACACTGTTTTTTAGACATATGCTATTGGACATTTAATAGACTATAGTATAGTGTAAACATAACTTTTATATGCTCTAGAAAACCAAAAATTGGTGTGATTTGCTTTATTGAGATACTTTATTGTAGTGGTCTGGAACCGAACCTGCAATATCTTGGAAGTTTGCCGGTGTGACTGTTTTTATAAAATATATCTGACATTCTTAATTTTCCTAGTATAATTTGTAACCTACCTAGACTATGTCTGTTTCTTTATCTTTTCTCCTATGATTCTACTATTTTAATTCAGAAGAATTGGGATTATACAAAATGGTAATATAGTTGAGAATCCTCCATTATACCTCCAAATTCCTGGTGGGGCTTCAGCAGACTCTCATTTCACATAGTATTTGGTTTTCATTCCCTGAAGTATTTTGGGGGACAGAAACAACAGCAAAGATACAAACAACATACAAACAGAAAAGTACACAATTTATAATAGTATAGCCCAGTGAATTTTCACCAAGTGAAATATCATGTAACCAACATCCACGTCAAGTTATATAATGTTACCACTTTCCCAAAAGCACCCTCATACCCTGGTGTCCCTCCCCTTCAGCCCCTCCCCATAAGTATAACCACTGTCCTTTTAACACTATCAATTTTAACCTAATATAATAAAGTGTTTGAACTTTATGTAAATGGAATCATACAAGATTTCTGTTTTGTCTGGCTTCTTTCTCTCAATATTATATTTGTGAGATTCATCTTTATCATTGTGTTTAACAACATTTTTGTGAATATTGTATGAGTGAAACTTCCGTGTCATATGGTATGTGTTTATTCAGCTTTCATAGGTACTGCTAACCAGCTTTCCAAAGAAGTTAGACTAAGTTACACTTGAAGCAGTGGTATCTGAGAACTCCAGTTGATTTATCCTCACCAGCTCTTTGATACTGTGCATCTCTTAATTTTAGAGTTTCTGGTGGTTATGTAGTGGTATCACATTGTGATTTCAATTTGCATTTCTCTGGTAATTAATGAAGGACTAGCACCTTTTCAGTTGTTTAATGGCCATTTGGATATTCTTTTTTATGAAGTGGCTGTTCAGGTCTTTTGCCCATTTTTCTAAGAGGTTATATGCCTTTTTATTATTGATTTGAAGAAATTCTTTGTATATTCTGAATATAAATCCTTTGTTGCATATATATATTATAAGAATCTTTTGCTTTTTGTCTTGCTTTTTCGTTTTTCTGTTATCTTTTGATGAGAAGGTCTTAATTTTAATGTAGTCCAGTTTATCCCTTTTTTCCTTTATGGTTAATATTTTTCTGAGTCTTGTTTAAGAAATCATTTCCTGTCTCAAGCAAGGTCATGAAGAGATTATCCTATGCTTCTTCCAAAAGCTTTATTGTTTGGTCTTTTTCATTTGGTTGTTTATATCAACTAGAGTTGATTTTTGTATATGCTATGAGATAGGAGTCAAGATTTATTTTTTTACGTCTGAATATTCAGTTCATCCAGCAAACCAAAAGAAAGCTGGAGTAGCAATTCTCATATCAGACAAAATAGACTTTAAAATAAGGACTATCAGAAGAGACAAAGAAGGACACTACATAATGATCAAGGGTTCGATCCAAGAAGAAGATATAACAGTTGTAAATATTTATGCACCCAGCATAGGAGCACCTCAATACATAAGGCAAATACTAACAGCCTTAAAAGGGGAAATCGACAGTAACACATTCATAGTAGGGGACTTTAACACCCCACTTTCACCAATGGACAGATCATCCAAAATGAAAATAAATAAGGAAACACAAGCTTTAAATGATACATTAAACAAGATGGACTTAATTGATATTTATAGGACATTCCATCCAAAAACAACAGAATACACATTTTTCTCAAGTGCTCATGGAACATTCTCCAGGATAGATCATATTTTGGGTCACAAGTCAAGCCTTGGTAAATTTAAGAAAACTGAAATTGTTTCAAGTATCTTGTCCGACCACAACGC
>NW_006788746.1:538485-560671 GCF_000442215.2 Lipotes vexillifer | reverse complement strand
CACTCCTGCACTGCTGGTGGGAATGTAAATTGGTTCAGCCACTATGGAGAACAGTATGGAGGTTCCTTAAAAAACTACAAATAGAACTATTATATGACCCAGCAATCCCACTACTGGGCAAATACCCTGAGAAACCATAATTCAGAAAGAGTCATGTACCAAAATATTCATTGCAGCTCTATTTACAATAGCCCGGAGATGGAAACAGCCTAAATGTCCATCGACAGATGAATTGATAAAGAAGATGTGGCACATATATACAATGGAATATTACTCAGCCATAAAAAGAAATGAAATTGAGCTATTTGTAATGAGGTGGATAGACCTAGAGTCTGTTATACAGAGTGAAGTAAGTCAGAAAGAGAAAGACAAATACTGTATGCTAACACATATATATGTAATTTCAGAAAAAAGAAATGTCATGGAGAACCTAGGGGTAAGACAGGAATAAAGACACAGACCTCCTAGAGAATGGACTTGAGGATATGGGGAGGGGGAAGGGTAAGCTGTGACAAAGTTAGAGAGAGGCATGGACATAAAAAAAAAAACTTTCCGTTGGGAAAGTAGTCTTTAAAACAGTATAAAAATAATCACATCTAAAGTATAATTAGTATAGCACAGGGCACTCTGCTCAGTGTTATGTGGCAGCCTGGATGGGAGGGAGTCTGGGGGAGAATGGATACATGTATATGTATGGCTGAGTCACTTTCCTGTGCACCTGAAACTTTCTCAGCATTGTTAACCGGCTATACTCCAATTTAAAATAAAAAGTTTAAAAAAATCCAATAGCTATATATGTGTGCATCTGTTTCTGGACTTTATAATCTCTTCAATTAGTTTGTTTTTCCGTCCTTGCATCACAAACCATAATGTCTTGATTACTACAGCCTTACAGTAAATCTTAATATCTAGTAGTATATGTCCTGTAGGGCTTTTAAAGTTATTTTTAGTTCATGAGTATTTATCAGAAATTATCAGATCCAGTTATATTTCTAAGGGCAATAAACATGGTTAATCCTAAATTGAAAATTTGTAGTCATTGTCTTTAATCTTAATAATAATCTTTAGAGCTTCTGTGTACTATAGCCAAAATTTTATATGGGTAATTACAGCAAAATATTATCTTTATTATATAAATAAAAATTTAGGTTATTTCAGATAACTAAATTTGATAGCTACATTTCAGAAGCCTGGTTTTAAATATGATAATATGGGTTTAAATTTCTTTTTTTCTTTTGGTTTTCTGTATAGTTTAATTTTTCCACAAGATTGAAAATTTTGACTCTTACATGATTATTAGTATCTAATGCTATATTGCCTTAATAAAGGCCTCATTCTTCCTGTTAAGTTATATATGGGTCTCTTTTTCCTACTTTATGCCTATGGGTTTAAGGTAGAACAAATTTGAGTTTTTAATCTCTGTTTTAAGAAGTTACTTTAAGTAAAATTCCTCCACATATTTTAGCAGTGTCTTTACTGACATACAGAAGTGAGAGGAATTAAAATTCTTCTTGGCTAGAAAATAGAGTTGTGACTGTGTATCTCTAAAAAAGATCAGATAAAGTCCCAACATGAAAAATAATAGAAACTGAAAGTAATGAAATGAAACTTCATCTGCAAAAGTAATTACCTGTATGCCTAAATTCTCAATCCATCTCTTTTTTTCTCCCTTCTAAATAATATCTACAGTGGAAATTAAATAGTGACTAGCAGAAAGAACTCTTTATCCTAAATAATTTCTCATTTTTTCCTTTTAAAAAAGACTGCTTTCCTTATCCTTGAAGATAATTTCACTATTCTTTATTATAGATATAATAATTTCATCATTTGAGAAAAACTCCTTATTTTTAAAATCTCAAAAATATTGGGAAAACTATTTTATTTCCAAGCATTCCCTACGTTTTTTTGTATTTTTATTTTTGGTATGATCACAGGTACATGAATTTGGATTAATGATAATTTTTAATTCATATCAGTCTCATCATTGGTCCATTCTAGCCTTCCTAGGTTTTCTGTAGAAAAGTAAAAACTATGACTTAGAACAATGAGTTAATTTCAGTATTTTTCTATACTTACTTTGTCATTGATTATTGACATTTTCAAAGCCCTCTTTCTAATATGGATATTGGTCTACTAGTTTCAGTGTTGGCCTTTATCAAACATATATTCTGTAGATAGTAACCAAATGTATGGTTATAGATGGTACCAAGAAAACTCAAGACTTTAGGGCTACATATTTACTTAGTTTCTGAGTAGCATTATCCATGTTTTTTTGACTTCCTGTCTGGCATATATGTAAGACAAACAAAATAGGAACATGCTTCTGAACATGTGTGATACATTTTTTTAAAAACAGTATATACCCTTTCATATGCTCTCATGGTACCTTGTAACATCCCTTCAGAGTATTTACCCAGCTTGCCATTGGGTATTATCTTTGTGATGTGTGTATGTGCTTTATTCTCTCTGGTGCTAGATATTAGACTCCCTGAGGGCAGGAACTGTCTCACTCATTATTTTATCTGTAGTTATTCATGAATATTTGTTAATTGTAGGAAAAAATACCCTTTCTGATCCAGAGTTTACCTTTATTGTTCCATCATCATTTTTCTCCCTAGTGGTTCAATATACTTTGGACCTTTGGACAGTTGCTTTTCTTCCTTTTCTCTTATCCTTTTACAAGATTTTATGCAGCACACCATTTAGGCAGGGTTTAGAGAACACGTAGCATGCTGTTTTTTGTTTTGTTTGTTTTGAATGGATGAATAATCTCATACCATGGATTTGATGTACCACAATGCTACCATTTTAGCATTCATGCCACCTACAAAGGATCTCAAAGTCATCAGAGAGCAATATGATATTGCTGAGAATTAAAACAAACATGGGTGGGATGAATGATGAACTAGTAAAGATGGAGGATGATGGATAAACATTTCTGCCTATGGATGGAAGGAGTTTTTTGAGATATGTGCTTCAAGGTCAGAGGCTTTAAGAAGACATATTTTCTGGCTAGTGTGCTTGTGCAGAAAAGCAGAGGATATCTGCATATTTAACAAGGTCCCCAGAATTTGAGCTCTTTGAGATCAGAGGCCTATATTGTGAGTCTTCTCCATATTTCACAGAGTGGATATTGCTGAAGAAAAAAAGGTTAAGTATATTCTTTGTCTGCGTTGTGTTACCTAAGTGATTGTAAAATAAGATGTTTTTTGTTTTTGTTTTAATTGGGAAATAATAAAGAACAGTACTGAAAGAGAAAAAAAAAGCTCTAGGAAGCTATTCTTTATTTCAGATGTGGTTTTAAACTTCTGTCCTTTGGTTTTTTATATTCGTCTTTACCCTAAACTATCTTTGTAGTTTGTATTCTAAGGTAGGTTAATGTGATTCAACAACCATTTATTCAATACCTGTTGTGCTAGGCACTAAGAATAGAACAGTGGTCAGTCCTTATGGAACTTAGAGCACCGTATTAGAAGATAAACAATAAAGTGTTCAGTCACAGTCCTTTGGCTGCCATATCAGGAGAGGTAGAGGGACTGTTCAGGTACATAGGCAGAGCTCCAAATCCCAAACTTGGTGGGTCAGGAAGAGGTTCTTAAAGAAAACAATTTTGAGCAACCTAAATGTCCATCAACGGAGGAATGGATAAAGAAGAATGTGATACCTATATACAATGGAATATTACTCAGCCATAAAAAGGAAAGAAATTGGGTCATTTGTAGAGACATGGATGGACCTAGAGACTGTCATACAGAGTGAAGTAAGTCAGAAAGAGAAAAACAAATATCGCATATTAACGCATATATGTGGAATCTAGAAAAAATGGTATAGATCATCTTATTTGCAAAGCAGAAGTAGAGAGACAGACATAGAGAACAAATGTATGGACACCAAGGGGGGACGGGGGAGGGTGGGATGAATTGGGAGTTTGGGATTGACATATATACACTACTGATACTATGTATAAAATAGATAACTAATGAGAACCTGCCTTATAGCTCAGGGAACTCTACTCAGTGCTCTGCGGTGACCTAAATGGGAAGGAAATCCAAAAGGAATTTTATATATATATATATATATATATATACACACACACACACACACACACATATATATACACACACACACACATATATATATATATATATACACGTATAGCTGATTCACTTTGCTGTACAGTAGAAACTAACAACATTGTAAAGCAACTATACTCCAATAAAAAATTAATTATAAAAAAAAGAAAATTTTGTATGCAAGTTCTCTATTTAAACTCATTTGTATTTTTGTGTTTTATGTATTTAGAGACTTTTTATAACTGCAGAGTTAAATATTTTAATGTCCTATAAATTATTTATATCCTAAATGCCTCTATGATTTTCACACTCTTACAAACCATGCCATTGAAAGATTTTTTTAAATTGACAAATAGTTAACATGCAACATTGTATTAGTTTTAGGTGTACAATATAATGGTTATATATAATCATTTCACTATGTATACAACATATATGTGTATATAGTGAAATGATTACCACAATAAGTTTTTAGTTAATATCCATGACCATATACAGTGACAAATTCTTTTCTTGTGATGAGAACTTTTTTTTTATTTTGCGGTACGCGGGCCTCTCACTGTTGTGGCCTCTCCCGTTGCGGAGCACAGGCTCCAGACGCACAGGCTCAGCGGCCATGGCTCACGGAGCCGCTCTGCAGCACGTGGGATCTTCCTGGACCGGGGCACAAACCTGTGTCCCCTGCATCGGCAGGCGGACTCTCAACCACTGTGCCACCAGGGAAGCCCGATGAGAACTTTTAAGATTTACTGTTAGCGTCTTTCAAATACACAATACAGTATTTTTAAAATTTATTTTATTGAAGTAGTTGATTTATAATGTTATGTTAATTTCTGCTGTACAGCAAAGTGATTCAATTATACATATATACATTCTTTTTCATATTCTTTTCCATTATGGTTTATTACAGGATATTGAATATAGTTCCCTGTGCTATACAGTAGGACTTTGTTGTTTATCCATTCTATTTATAGTAGTTTGCATCTGCTAATCCCAAACTCCCAGTCCATCCCTCCCATACTGGCCCTCCCCTTTGGCAACTACAAGTCTGTTCTCTATGTCCGTGAGTCTGTGTCTGTTTCTAGATAAGTTTATTTATGTCATATTTTAGATTCCACATGTAAGTGATATCATATGGTATTTATCTTTCTCTTTCTGACTTACTTCACTTAGTATGATAATCTTTAGATCCATCTACGTTGCTGCAAATGGCATTATTTTATTCTTTTTTGTGTTTGAGTAGTATTCCACTGTGTATTTATACCACATCTTCTTTATGCATTCATCTGTTGTTGAACATTTAGGTTGCTTTTGTGTCTTGGTTATTGTGAATAGTGTTGCTATAAACATAGGGATGCATGGATCTTTTCATATTATGGTTCCAAATATATGCCCAGGAGTAGGATTGCTGGATCATATGGCAACTCTATTTTTAGCTTCCCCCCATCTATATATATACATTTATTTCCCTTTCCTGAAAAAAACTTAGTTCAAACTAGTAGCATATGCTCCCTTTCAAATTTGAGTTACGTGCGTTTCCTTTGTTGTTTGGCTTGGTTTGGGGAAGAGAGAGAGTTAAGCAAAGCATCACAAAGTGCCTGGCGACCACCAGCCACACTCTCCACACGCCCAAGCCACGGGACTTCACAGAGTGCTCTGTAGTCAGTCAGTGGAGGGAAGCTACTTAGGGTCAGCGTTCTAAGGACATTCTAGCCTCGTGGTGACTTCACAGTACAGCTGAATTGTCAACCTGAGCATATGGACAGGTGACTACGGCGTCCCCACCTGCGTGCACTGTGGGACGGGGTGTGCCAGCTTGTGTGCGAACACTTCCAGAGGAAGGAGCCTGCCGGGTCCTCAGGGGTGGAGGCAGCACCAGCAGCCTCCCCTAAAGGTCCAGGCGGTGACTGCTGTAGGTTTCATGGGCCATGGCATCTGTGATTTATCTTCTCGCTACCGCTGGCGTAGCCACAGAAGCAGCCACAGGCGTTGCGCGGTGCACGGTGGGCTGTGTGCCGTTAAAACTTGATTCATGACAGCCGGTGGCTGAGCAGGCCCAGGCTTTGGGTGTGTGAGCCTCTGTCCACTTGGTGCTTCAGAGGGACGCCACGGCCTGCCCTGAGCTCTCGGCCACTGGGGCGTGGACGTAGAGCAGCTTAGACAGGAGGCGATGCCGCTGGAGCTCCGCGTGCCTCTTCCTGACTGTAATTTTCATTGGCCTCAAACCTTAAGACTGAGGATATCCGAGGTGTAAAAATACTCCAGTATGGGGGGCTTCCCTGGTGGCACAGTGGTTGAGAATCTGCCTGCTAATGCAGGGGACACGGGTTTGAGCCCTGGTCTGGGAGGATCCCACATGCCGCAGAGCAACTAGGCCCGTGAACCACAACTACTGAGCCTCGCGTCTGGAGCCTGTGCTCCGCAACGAGAGGCCGCGATAGTGAGAGGCCCGCGCACCGCGATGAAGAGTGGCCCCCGCTTGCCACAACTAGAGAAAGCCCTCGCACAGAAACAAAGACCCAACACAGTAAAAATAAATTAATTAATTAATTCCTACCCCCAACATCTTCTTTAAAAAAAAATACTCTAGTATAAATATAGATCTCTTCCTATAGTATTTTAAACTTACGTAATTTGAACTTCAGTTTTGGTGAACTGACCACCGCCTAGTTGCTTATCCTAGAGCATTAAGTAGAAATAAATAAGTACTGTGGCGCGATCAGTGTTCTTGAACGCTCGCTCTGCTGTCCTGGCACTCGGCGCAGTCAGCATGGTTCGCCCTGACCACAGGTCTCTGCTTCCTGGCGGGCTTGCTGTGCAGTTTCCTTTGTTCACAGAGAGACATGTAGTTTCTAGTTAACCGCCGTTAGTAGAAGCGAATGGGTATTGCATAGAACATGTAGCAAAGATGCACACTTGCCTGTGTGTCCACAGCGTCCAGAGCCTAAGGGAGGCACATGTGTCTGTGCAGAGCTTGGAGCCTGAGCAACGTGCTGTGTTGGGGCTACACACAGATGCCGTGATAGAGCCGACGGGGAGGGGGCCACCACTTCCTCCTGCCCTGAAAGGGAGATGTGCCTCCAGAGCTACACTTTGGGAAAGAAGCCTCAGGCGGGCTGGGGACACCTGAGACCTACCCGGACACCTCGGCCTCAGCAGTTCGGGAGCCCACAAGTGCGGGGCTCAGGCAGGGATGGCCACAGGGGCAGCTGTGTGCAGTTGACTTTCCTTAACCCAAGAAGGAGGTGCTGCTGTAACCAACGGGAAGATGGTTTCCTGCAGCGGGTGATGTCGGCCCTGCAGGCCGGCCCTGGGGTGGGGGGCAGCGTGAGGAAGCGTCCCAGGACGCCACTGGCATGGTTTCTTCTGCTCAGACCACCTCCCGTGTGCTCCCGGGCAGGCCAGCCCCTGACCGGCTGGGAGGGCTGGACTCCAGGGTCCTGCTGCAGGACGGCTGGGGGGTGGGGCACGCCGGGCTGTCGGGCAGGCAGGGACCCGCAGCGACTGGGTAGAGCATGGGTCTGGGGAGGAGTCCTGCCCCGAGTCCACAGAGAGGAACCGGCCGGCCCTGGAACACGGGCTTTCCCATCTGTGATCAACTTAGTGCTCAGAAACACTCTGCACGTTCAGAGTTCTCTGCAGACGCGATTCCCCAGGTGACTCTGGCCTCTGGAGGGAGGAGAGGAGCCCAGGGCGGGGGTCGGTGTCCTGCCTGCTTTCCCCCAGCCCAGGGGGCCTCAGTTTCCTGGTGGTGGATTGGGGGCCTGGCCGGGCAGGTTCGGATCCCCAAGTTTTAGAAACTTTCTAGACGGCAGCAATTCACATCCTCACAGTGACCCCAGACCTGTGCTCCATCACTTCCTGGGTGACAGTGCGGTGAAGTGCCAGGGCCTTAGGACGAAGCTGCCTGCAGAGGCCATCGCCATCCCAGGGAGAGCCCCGTGCAAGTGGCCATGTCGGCTGGGAGCGCTGGCCTGAGCCCCTCTGTGTGGGTGGGTGGGGTCTCCCAGGTCCAGCCGTGACCAACGTGCCTGCCATGGCAGTGCTGTGGCACTCATGGCCACCTGTGCCATGGGCCAGGCCGTGTGTCCATGGAGGGGTGCCCCTAACCGGCCTGCTGCCCTGGACACAGGACTGATAGCGGCAGGGCGGTTGGATTCCTGGGAAGCATTCCCCAGGGGCTGCCATGGGCTTCCCCCAGGACCAAAACCAGGACCACAGGGCCCAGAGCATTACCCGCCAGGCTGTGGCCATGTCCATGCAAAGGGACACATTGCCAAGGGTCCACTGTGACAGCAGGAGGCCCCACCTTTGGCCTCTCAGAGAAACCAAACCCCGCAGATGCTGCCGGCCTCTGGCCCTCCCCTGGCCTGGCCCTGCCATGCGGTTTCTGTACTTGAGGGCGGGGAGGACGGCGAAGGCTGCTCACGGAGGTTCCAGAGAGGCCAGAGGAACTGCAGCGGCCGGAGGAGCAAGGAGAGAGCCGGCGGGCCACCCGCAGCCTCTCGTCCAGGGCCCGGCCCCTGGGGGTCTTCCCCGCTCGGGGCCGGGAGACAGGGGCCGCTGGGAGGGAGTCACAGAGACGGAATATTCTGAGTCTTCCCTGAGCCATTCTGAGAATAAACATGCATCACTGTTTCCTATTTCTTCTCAGAGAAGAGAAATTAATTGCCCTTAGTTTCCATTTTGAAATCTTGTGACATCACACTTTGACTCACTTTGGTCGACAGAGGAGGCTTCTTCCTTTGCACTGCAGCCCTCAGCTCGGCGCCCACCATCAGCGCAGACCTGGTCCTCGGTTTGTGTGCCTGAGCGCATGTGGGTGCATGCGTGCACGTGCGTGGGTGCGTGCGTTGCTACGTGTGTGCGTGTGCGTGTGTTGTGGGTGCCTAGTGCGTAGGTGCGTGCATGTGTGCGTGGGTGTGCAAGCGTGCACGGTGTGCCCTGCCTCCCATACCTGCGTGGTGCTCTCTGGGCACTGCAGCGCCCTGTCCAGGGCTCTGTCTGCTTTATCGGTGCTGCTGGTTGGTGCCTTGGTGCTTGCGGGTCAGCACCCCCAGACAGCGTCTGCCCACCAGCTCCTTTAAAACACCCTCTTTGCTGCAAACCAGTGGCCGGTGTGGTCTGGCCCTGGGAGGCACTTTGGAAAGGGTCATCTGCCCACTTCCTGGCAGGGACGAGGCAGTTGTGTTAGGAAAGGTGAGTCGGGGCCAAAGCTGGGGTCGAGGGGAGTGCGGGCCCGCGGGGGAGGGAGGCCTGGTGCCTCCGCGGCCGTCCAGCCCTGGGTCCGAGTTCTGCCTGCAAGCACAGGAATATAACGAAGTGTGAGGTGGCGGGGGGGACCGGGTGACAGCAGAAGGCCCTGCCGGCTACTTGTCCTCCTGCACCTTCTGGTCGTAGGTGCCGCGTGCTTGTAGCCCGGCACGTAGCCCGACTCGTCCACCAGGTCCACGCGGCCCGCCCTGCACTTGCCCCTTCTGGATGGGTCGAAGCGCTCCTTGTGGGAGCCCGTGAACTTGGTGGTGTCCGTGAGCCGCGACACGGTGAGCGAGGAGATGGCTTTCGTCACCCCTGAAATGATGGGGGCCTTGCCCTCAGTGAGCCTGTGCACCTCTTGGGTGGCCTCCTCACGGCTCTTGTCTTTGAATCTCTTCTTGGCCAGCTCCTCCAGAGCTTCCTTGAACTGCTCAAATGTGATGGTCCTGCAGGG
The DNA here is from genome assembly GCF_000442215.2 of Lipotes vexillifer. Classification (NCBI taxonomy): domain Eukaryota; kingdom Metazoa; phylum Chordata; class Mammalia; order Artiodactyla; family Lipotidae; genus Lipotes; species Lipotes vexillifer. Next base: position 550,888 of record NW_006788746.1, on the reverse strand, counting down.
CTTGCCCTTGGTCTTGCTGAAGACGATGTCCATGTCGGTGACGGTCATGTTCCTGCCATCGATCACCTGGCAGTCCCTGCACAGCTTGGACCAGTTCTTGCCATGCATCTCCTTACAGGTGGCCCTGGTGTACCAGTGCAGCGTAAACCTCCTCCAGGGTGCTGGGCTCCGGGCCGTGGTGGCTGCCCCTTCGCTGGCGTCCTCCGACTCTAGTGACAGCCTTTTTGGCTGCCTTGTCCTTCGTGGGGTCCCCTGGGGACTTGGGGGGCATCTTGTTGGCAGGCTTGGGGGGCTTGGGCTTGCTGTCAGCCATGCTCAGAGATGCGGCAACTGCAGCAGGTGCCTCTGCGACTCGCAGGCAAACGACCCAGTCTGTTTTTAGTTTTTTGAGGCACCTTCATACTGTTTTCTCTAGTGGCTGCACCAATTTACATTCCTACCAACAAGTAGGAGGGTTCACTTTTTTCCACACCCTCTCCAGCCTTTGTTATTTGTAAATTTTTTCCTGATGGCCCTTCTGACTGGTGTGAGGTGGTACCTCACTGTAGTTTTGAATTGCATTTCTCTAATGATTAGTGATGTTGAGCAGATTTTCATGTGCCTATTGGTCATCTGTATGTCTTCTTTGGAGAAATGTCTATTTAGGTCTTTTCCCATTTTTTCAATTGGGTTTTTTTTAATTGTTGAGTTTTATGAACTGTTGGTATATTTTGGAAATTAAGCCCTTGTCAGTCACATCATTTGCAGATATTTTCTCCCAGTCTGTAGGTAGTCTTTTCATTTTGTTTATGGTTTCCTTTGCTGTACAAATCTTGTAACTTTGATTAGGTCCCATTTGTTCATTTTTGCTTTTATTTCTATTGCCTTAGGAGACTGATCTAAGAAAACATTGATTGATATGATCTATGTCAGAGAATGCTTTGCCTCTGTTCTCTTCTAGGAGTTTTATGGTGTCATGTCTTATGTCTAAGTCTTTAAGGCATTTGAAGTTTATTTTTTGTGTGTGGTGTGAGGGTGTGTTCTAACCTCATTGTTTTACATGCACCTGTCCAATTTTCCCAGCACCACTTGCTGAAGAGACTGTTTTCCATTATATATTCTTGCTTCTTTTGTCAAAGATTTGACCATAGGTATATGGGTTTATTTCTGGGCTCTCCATTCTGTTCTGTTGATCCATGTTTGTTTTTGTGCCAATACCACACTGTTTTGATTACTGTAGCTTTGTAGTGTACAATACAGTATTTTAAACTATAGTTACCATGCTGTACAGTGCATCACCAGAGCTTATCTGTCTTATAACTCAAAGTTTGTACTTTTTGACCAGTCTCACCCGTTTCACACACACACCCTGATCCTACCTCTGACAACCACAAATCTTTTCTCTGTGTCTGTGTGTTCCATTTTTGGTGGTTGTTGTGTGCTGTTTTTCTTTTATGCCAATACCATACTGTTTTGATTGTTATAGATTTGTAGTATAGTTTGAAATGAGGAGGTGTGATGTTGTCAGCCTTGTTCTTCTTTTTTAAGATTGTTTTGGCTATTCAGGGTCTTTCATGTTACAAATTTTAGGATTGTTTGTTCTGTTTCTATGAAAAATGCCATTGAAATGTTGATAAGAATTGCATTGAGGGCTTCCCTGGTGGCGCAGTGGTTGAGAGTCCGCCTGCCAAGGCAGGGAATGCGGGTTTGTGACCCGGTCCAGGAAGATCCCACATGCTGCGGAATGGCTGGGCCCATGAGCCATGGCCGCTGAGCCTGTGCGTCCGGAGCCTGTGCTCCGCAACAGGAGAGGCCACAACAGTGAGAGGCCCGTGCATCGCCAAAAAAAGGCCAAAAAAAAAAACAATTGCATTGAATATGTCGATTGCCTTTGGTAGTATGGACATTTTAATGATAATATTAATTCTTCCAATCCATGAGGACACAATATCTTTCCATTTATTTGTGTTTTCAGTTTCTTTCATCAGTGTCTTATAGTTTTCAGGGTACCAGTCTCTCCCTCCTTGGTTAAATATATTCCTAGATATTTTACTCATTTGTATGCAATTGTTAATAGGGTTTTTTTCTTAATTGCTCTTTCTGATGTTTATTCCATTCATTATTAGTGTATAGAAATGCAACAGATTTTTTTGTATTGCTTTTGTGTCCTACAACTTTACCGAATTTGTTTATTAGTTCTAACAGTTTCTTGGTGGAATCTTTAGCATTTTCTTTATATAATGTCATGTCATGTTCAAACAGTGACAGTTTTACTTCGTTCCAATTTGGATGCCTGTATTTCTTTTTCTTGCCTGGTTGCTCTGGCTAGGACTTGCAAAATTGTGTTGAATGAAAGTAGTGGGTAGGCATCCTTGTCTTGTTCCTGATCTTAGAGGGAAAGCTTTCAGGTTTTCACCATTGAGTATGATGTTAGCTGTAGGCTTCTCATATATGGTCTTCATTATGTTGAGGTATATTCCCTCTGTACTCACTTTGTTGAGACGTTTTTGTCATAAACAGATGTTGAATTTTGTCAAATGCTTTTTTGGCATTTATTACATGATCATATGATTATCCTTCATTTTATTGATGTGGTGTATCACATTTATTTGCTGATACTGAAAAATCCTTGCATCTCTGGAATAAATGCCACTTGATCATGGCATATGATCCTTTTAATGTATTGTTGAATTCAGTTTGCTACCATTTTGTTGAGGGTTTTTGCATCTATGTTCAACTGGGACATTGGCCTGTAATTTTCTTAATAGTGTGCTTGTTTGGTTTTAGTATTAGGCTAATGCTGGACTCATAAAATGAGTTTGGACGTGTACCTTCCTCTTCTGTTCTTTTATTTAAAATCTTGACCTAAATTTTGATTTGGGGCCATAATTGAGTTAAAACATGTTTATTTTAAGAAATTAATTTTTAAATGATACATTTAATATGACCATAAGAGAGAAGCTTTTTCAGGGGCCTAAAATACAGGAAATAAATCACGATCTTAGTGTGGTTCCTTGTTGAGATCTGACAACTTCCTAAACTAATGTTGTTTTGGTACTTTGATATCTAATATAGAGAGCAAGGTTTGGAATTTTATAATCAATAAAATAATCACAGTGAAAAATAGTATACTGCATGTAAATATACCTGTAATATGTTTGGTCTAATTAAAGTATTAGCAATTAATGAATATAGAAAAATTCAATTGTAGGATGCCTTTTGATTTCAAAGACTGCATAATAAGATAAATTGTGTGAAGGGATAGAGTAATGAATATCTGACAGTTTTTCTGGTTATTTACCACTTTTTGAATGTCCTTGTCTTACTTCAGGAATTTCCATGTCTATGAGTTCTAAATTCCCAGGATAGGATCTAGAATATTCATTTCCTCAGTTTCCTTTGCACTTCAGGCACACGTACTTAACATAGGTGCAGCACACTACCTGTACTGTATTCAGAAGTGAGCTTGAGAAAAGAGGCTTGGCACAGAACTCATTTTGCTGGCAGGAGTTAGCATCAGTGGTTGCGGAGTCAAGTTACTGATCCAGAAGTGTCCTTGGTGTGGTAGCAGGAACAGATGTAGTAAAGTTGAGTTTCTGGCAACATCCAAATTATAGCATGTTGTGCTCCGTGAGGGTAGAAATAGTGGTAGTTATTTCTAGTGCTCCATAGGCAGCAGCAGTTTTTTGTCATCAGGCCAGTTCTATGGTATGTCTTTGGACATTGTTCCTGGAAGCTTAGACTCAAGGCTGCCTGATTCTTAAGCCTTCACAGTAATTCCTTGAGTTAGATCAATAAACTATTAATGAATACCTTTTCTGCCTCATTAGCCAGAGTCAGCTTCTGTTACTTACAACTAAGAACAACAGAAGTTGTTGCCAGAAGTGAGATACTGAAAATTACACACCCTAAAATGTGAAATTAGTTGAATGGAAGACAGGGATAGAGGGGAGTGTTGTTAACATGGACCTGACCATTACAGGCCTTAAGCTGGTGGCCCTTGTTATGTAGTCGTGAATGTAAGGTTAGTGCAACTTACTGTTTTTTGGGAGTACAGCTACAGCAATAAGGGATATAATCAGAATGTCAGTGTGTGCTCGTTATTTCTTCCTGCTTTCAGCAAAATATTGAAAAAGAGGATTAATGCAGGTTAAGCTAGTCAGTCTTCAAAGCAAAGATGGAAAGAAGTACTACTTTGCGAAGGGACACTTCTTGCTACAACCTGGAATCTGATTGAGGGTCCTATAATTTAGAGCCTTGCAGGCCTAAAAATGCCAGTTGCTCCTATCCACTAAAACTAAAGCCAATACAAGCAGGGGGTCTTTTAGCTCTAATATAAGATCAGTGCCCCAAGCTTTCTCATTTGCCAGACAAAGATCAGATATATGATGCATTTACTCACTGGAGCCTGTAGTTTTTCATTGTGTTAAGAAGTGTCCATTAAGCTAAGAGTTAAGGAGATGGGACAGCATAGAGACCATAACCAGAGAATGAAAATCTTCATGCTTAGTAACTGTGTCAACATGTTTGCCTGTGGCTACTTGCACATGGAAATGACTGGAAAAAAAATAGATTGGAAGTTATAAGGTTTTTGAATAAATTGTATTGCCAAGAAACCCCAAGTTTGGTTAGCTCTCTTTCACTCTTAAGGCCATCCCTGGGTCCCTTAACTCATGTCAACAGGAAGTGGATTATGAAAGCTTCAGAGCCTCAAAGAAGGGCATTTTTTGTAATATCTCCATCTGGATCCCCCAGAGGACAGACTAGAAGCCTTGAAGGACAGTGGACAATAGAGGGTCTTTGGGTCTCCCAGAAAACAGGATTAGGTGTTGCCAATTTGGCTGACTAGAGTTTATTGCTCTGCCAAAAGCAAGGAGCTTTTGCTCCTCTGTTCAGAAGGATTTAGGATTTAGGATTTGCTGTGGATCAGTAACTGCCATGTGTTTTCCATTCCAGGTTTTTATTGCTGTATCCTGTTTATTCTTTACTGTGGTCCAGTAGATATCTACCATGTGAGCCACAGCTGGACCTAATGGAAAGGCTAGCACATCAGCTAGAGATCCTTGATTTGAACATGGATGAGATCTTAGGGGTCAAGAAGTAAACGGATGTAGTATTCTATATATCAGAAGAAGGGTGCATATTCATGTTGTGTAGCTGAAAGGGTGAATGGGTTGTTGCCTCTCAATATCCTTTCCTTCTCACTAACTGAAAAATTGTGTTCAGAGTATGGTGTGACAGGGGAGGAAAAAAAGTGATATCTCAGACCATGTGACACCTTTCTGGTCAGTGTAAGCAGCTGTCTACTGAATGTTGCTTCCAGTAAAGCTATTGTTTTCTTGTTAAAAGGAAGAGGCCGGGGCTTCCCTGGTGGCGCAGTCGTTGAGAGTCTGCCTGCCAATGCAGAGGACACGGGTTCGTGCCCCAGTCCGGGAGGATCCCACATGTCATGGAGAGGTTGGGCCCGTGAGCCATGGCCGCTGGGCCTGCGCGTCCGGAGCCTGTGCTCCGCAGCGGGAGAGGCCACAGCAGTGAGAGGCCGGTGTACCGCAAAAAAAAAAAAAAAAAAAAGGAAGAGGCCGAGCTAGCACTCTCTTTTTCGCCCTTTTCCCCTCTTCCTGCCTGGAATGCAGATGTGATGTGACAGCAGCAGTGAAGACAGAAACCATACATGAAGAGGAGCAGAACAGGAAAAAAAAGAAGAACCTGGGTCCTTGGTGGTACTAAGGACCTGCAGTAGCCTAGGGTTGCCTTAATCTATATTTCTTGATATGTGAGAAAGTTAAATCTCTTACTTATACCACTATTTGTTGGACTTTTGGTTAATCTGTCTTTTCCACTAGCTTGTGAACTGTTTGAAGCTGAGGAGACTTTTCTTTTTAATTGAGGTATAGTTGACATATAACACTATACTAGTTTCAAGTATACAACATAATGATTCTATATTTATATATATATATATATATATTTTTTTTTGGATCCTTTTAATTTGTTGTTGGATTCTGTTTGCCAGTATTTTGTTGAGGATTTTTGTGTCTATATTCATCAGTGATATTGGTCGTTAATTTTCTTTTTTTTGTAGTATCTTTGTCTGGTTTTGGTGTCAGAGTGATGGTAGCCTCATAGAATGAGTTTGGGAGTGTTCCTTCCTCTGCAATTTTTTGGAGGAGTTTGAGAAGGATGGGTGTTAGCTCTTCTCTAAATGTTTGACAGAATTCACCTGTGAAGCCAGCTGGTTCTGGACTTTTGTTTGTTGGGAGATTTTTAATCACAGTTTCAATTTCATTACTTGTGATTGGTCTGTTTATATTTTCTATTTCTTCCTGGTTCAGTCTTGGAAGGTTATACCTTCCTAAGAATTTGTCCATTTCTTCCAGGTTGTTCATTTTATTGGCATACAGTTGCTTGTAGTCTCTTAGGATGCTCTGTATTTCTGTGGTGTCTCTTGTAACTTCTCCTTTTTCATTTCTAATTTTATTGATTTGAGTCTTCTCCCTCTTTTTCTTGATGAGTCTGGCTAATGGTTTATAAATTTTGCTTATCTTCTCAGAACCAGTTTTTAGTTTTATGATCTTTGCTATTGTTTTTGTTTGTTTCTATTTCATTTATTTCTGCTCTGATCTTTATGATTTCTTTCCTTCTACTAACTGTGGGTTTTGTTTGTTTTCTTTCTCTAGTTCCTTTAGATGTAAGTTTAGATTGTTTATTTGAGATTTTTCTTGTTTCTTGAGGTAGGCTTGTATAGCTATAAACTTCCCTCTTAGAACTGCTTTTGCTGCATCCCATAGGTTTTGAATCATTGTGTTTTCGTTGTCATTTGTCTCTAGATATTTTTTGATTTCCTCTCTGATTTCTTCAGTGATCTCTTGGTTATTTAGTAACGTATTGTTTAGCCTCCATGTATTTGTGTTTTTAACATTTTTTTCCCTGTAATTGATTTCTGATCTCATAGTGTTGTGGTCAGAAAAGATGCTTGATATGATTTCAATTTTCTTAAATTTACTGAGGCTTGATTTGTGACCCAAGATGTGATCTATCCTGGAGGATGTTCCATGTGCACTTGAGAAGAAAGTGTAATCTGTTTTTGGTTGGAATGTCCTATAAATATCAAATCTGTCTGGTCTATTGTGTCATTTAAAGCTTGTGTTTCCTTACTAATTTTCTGTTTGGATGATCTGTCCATTGGTGTAACTGAGGTGTTAAAGTCCCCCACTATTACTGTGCTACTGTTTCCACTTTTATAGCTGTTAGCAGTTGCCTTATGTATTGAGGTGCTCCTGTGTTGGGTGCATATATATTTATAATGGTTATATCTTCTTGGATTGTTCCCTTGATCACTATGTAGTGATCCTTGTCTCTTGTAACATTCTTTATTTTAAAGTCTATTTTATCTGATATGAGTATTGCTACTCCAGCTACTCTAGCTTTCTTTTGATTTCCATTTGCATGGAATATCTTTTTCCATCCCCTCATTTTCAGTTTGTATGTGTCCCTAGGTGTGAAGTGGGTTTCTTGTAGACAGCATATATATGGGTCTTATTTTTGTATCCATTCAGCAAGCCTGTGTCTTTTGGTTGGAGCATTTAATCCATTCACATTTAAGGTAATTATCGATATGTATGTTCCTATTACTATTTTCTTAATTGTTATGGGTTTGTTTTTGTCGGTCCTTTTCTTCTTTTGTGTTTCCCACTTAGAGTAGTTCCTTTAGCATTTGTTGTAGAGCTGGCTTGGTGGTGCTGAATTCTCTTAGCTTTTGCTTGTCTGTAAAGCTTTTGATTTCTCCATCGAATCTGAATGAGATCCTTGCCGGGTAGAGTAGTTTTGGTTGTATGTTCTTCCCTTTCATCACTTTAAATATATCGTGCCACTCCCTTCTGGCTTGTAGATTTTCTGTTGAGAAATCAACTGTTAACCTTATGGGAGTTCCCTTGTATGTTATTTGTCATTTTTCCCTTGTTACTTTCAATAATTTTTCTTTGTTTTTATTTTTGTCAATTTGATTACTATGTGTCTTGGCATGTTTGTTTCTCCTTGGGTTTATGCTGCCTGGGACTCTCTGCGCTTCCTGGACTTGGGTGGCTGTTTCCTTTCCCGTGTTAGGGAAGTTTTCGACTACAATCTCTTCAAATATTTTCTCAGGTCTTTCTCTCTCTCTTCTCCTTCTGGGACCCCTATAATGTGAATGTTGTTGCGTTTAACTCTCTCTTCCCCTCTGGAACCCCTATAATGCGAATGTTGTTGCATTTAATGTTTTCCCAGAGGTCTCTTAGGCTGTCTTCATTTCTTTTCATTCTTTATTCTGTTCCGTGGCAGGGAATTCCACCATTCTGTCTTCCAGGTTACTCCTCAGGTCTTCTTCTGTATTTATTTATTTATTTATTTTTATGGCTGTGTTGGGTCTTCATTTCTGTGCATGGGCTTTCTCTAGTTGTGGCAAGTGGGGGTCACTCTTCATCGCGGTGCACAGGCCTCTCACTATCGCGGCCTCTGTTGTTGCGGAGCACAGGCTCCAGACGCACAGGCTCAGTAATTGTGGCTCACGGGCCCAGTTGCTCCATGGCATGTGGGATCTTCCCAGACCAGGGCTCGAACCTGTGTCGTCTGCATTGGCAGGCAGATTCTCAACCACTGCGCCACCAGGGAAGCCCTCATCTGTTCTTTTACCTCAGTTATTCTGCTGTTGATTTCTTCCAGTGTATTTTTCATTTCAGTTATTGTATTGTTCATCTCTGTTTGTTTGTTCTTTAATTCTTCTACATGTTTGTTCTTTAATTCTTCTACGTCTTTGTTAAACATTTCTTACATCTTCTCGATCTTTGCCTCCATTCTTTTTCTGAGGTCCTGGATCATCTTCACTATCATTATTCTGAATTCCTTTTCTGGAAGGTTTCCTATCTCCACTTTCATTTAGTTGTTTTTCTGGGGTTTTATCTTGTTCCTTCATCTGGTACATAGCCCTCTGCCTTTTCATCTTTCTGTGAATGTGGTTTTTGTTCCACAGGCTGCAGGATTGTAGTTGCTCTTGCTTCTGCTGTCTGTCCTCTCTATTTATATATACTTTGAAATGATCACCACAATAAGTCTAGTTAATCTGTCCCCATACATAGTTACAAAAATTTTTTTTTTTGTGATGAGGACTTTTAAGATTCTATTAGCAACTTTCAAGTATGCAGTACAGTATTATTAACTAAAGTCACTGTGCTGTACTTAAGAGACTATTATATATTTATTTCTGTATCTTCATTTCGTGATGTAATGTCTAGCAAAAAATAAGCACATGTATGTTTGATAAGTAAACAATTTACTGCCATTGTTAATAAGTTAAAACCTAAACTATAATTTGCTCTCTGGTGAAACCTCCAAAGATTTGGTAACAGCAAGTGAGATATAAAAAATGGTTAAATAATACTTATTTAACTGGTTTTCATTTCAGTAAGCCAGATTTACCATGTGGCTCATAAGAGCATTATCTTTAGTCAGATGACTTATTTTTTTGTGAGAATTTCAGTTTTCCTTTTGAATTCATTTTAGTAATATCTCTAAAACTTTTTTTTTCTTTTTTTTTGCTGTACGCGGGCCTCTCACTGTTGTGGCCTCTTCCATTGCGGAGCACAGGCTCCGGATGCGCAGGCTCAGCGGCCATGGCTCACGGGCCCAGCCGCTCTGCGGCATGTGGGATCTTCCTGGACCGGGGCACGAACCCGTGTCCCCTGCATTGGCAGGCGGACTATCAACCACTGCGCCACCAGGGAAGCCCTCTAAAACATTTTTTAATGATTCAGATTTACAGAAAAGGTGCAAGAAAAGTTGAAGAATATGCGAATTTCCTTTATCCAGATTCTATAAATGCTAACATTTTACCACATTTGCTTTATCATCTCTCCCTCATTTTTTTCTTGAACTCTCTGAAGCTAAATACAGGCATAATGTACTTTTCCCCCCAAATGAGCATTTTTCAGATCATAACAGCCCACTTGGGTTTAGATCTGGAGAAATACTTCAGTGTGTATTTCTTAAAAATACTACATTGTGTATTTCCTAAATTTGCAAAGACGTTCTCTTATATAACAACAGTATAATTATCAAAATCAGTATATTAACATTGATTCAGTTCTGTTATTCAAATTTTCCATTTGTCCTAAGAGTGCCCTTTATAGCAGAAGAAAAAAAAGGGATTGGATCTCTGGTCTAGGGTCCAATTGAAGGTCACACAGATCGCATTTAATCATCATGTTTGTGTGTGTGTGTGTGTGTTTCCAGCATCGTGATTTAATTCATTGTAGAGAATATATTGATGATTGTAAATGTGACTCCTCATTACAGCCTTAAAATTTTTGAAACACCAAAGCACAAAGATGTCAACTATATATCCAAACTACAGGTACAAAACAAGGGCTTCCCTGGTGGCGCAGTGGTTGAGAGTCTGCCTGACAATGCAGGGGACACAGGTTCGTGCCCTGGTCTGAGAAGATCCCACATGCCGTGGAGCGGCTGGGCTCCTCGTGAGCCATGGCTGCTGTGCCTGCACGTTCAGAGCCTGTGCTCCGCAACGGGAGAGGCTGCAACAGTGAGAGGCCCACGTACCACAAAAAACAAACAAACAAACAAACAAAAAACAAGTACATGTATTTTCCACACTCCAAAATTGAGTACACACTGTACTGTCATAGGGAAGGGGTTTACCAATGATGACCTGACAATAAAGAACTCAAGATTGATATACCAAAATAAAATATAAAATAGGAGTTTATAAAAGCAAGTTTGACAGTAGCAGAGAGGACCCTTTTCATTTCTGAGCAAAAATGCATTTCATTATACATACTCTCTCCTAAAATGAATAAACCAGTTACTTGAGAATGTTCTATTTATTTCTTCTATTATGCAACAACATTCTCCATGTCTTTTGAAAAAAAAATATTGTGTGGGAACTGTGGGATAAGCATGCATGTGAATGGAACAGCACAATTACAGTGGTTCTTACAACTCACTTCTAGATAAGGAGAAAGTGTTATTTATTAGTGTGGCCCCATCTTAGCCAGTATTCAGTTTGGAAAGACACTGGGTTAAGATCAGAATGAACTGAAATTCCAAGTTCTAGAATGGATGATTATATATGCCATTGTATTAGTCAGGCTTCTTTTTTTTCTTTTTATTGAAGTATAGTTCATCTACAATGTTGTGTTAGTTTCTACTGTACAGAAAAGTGAATTGGCCACACATACACATATATCCACTCTTCTTTACATTCCCCTCCCATACATGTCATTATAGAGTATTGAGAAGAGCTCCCCGAGCTACATAGTAGGTCCCTATGAGCCATCTGCCATTGCATGTAGTAGTATGTATATGTTTTTAGTCTTCCTTAATCTGGAGCAGTTCCTTAGTCTTTCTTTGTCTTTCATGACCTTGTTCTTTTTGAAAAATATGGGCAAGTTATTTCATAGAATTTGGTGTGAGCATTTTTTGATCATGACAGTTCACCTGGATTCAGCTCTTCTAAAAACTTTCTATCTTAAGAGCTTTACCTCAGTTGACTCCAGCAGGATGTCTTCCCTAGGACTCAGCATTTGTTGTTGTTGTTCTTGTTGTTGAAAAGTGTTTCTCAGTGGGGCCCTATTGTCATTTTGAGCAGATAGTTCTGCACTACACAGATTATCCCACACATCCCTGGCTCCTCCTCTCTAAATTCCAGTAGCATTCTTCAGTTGGTGTGACCACCCAGAACACCTCCAGTTGAGAACCACTGTTATGTAAAATTTGAAATCAAATGCAGGATCTTAGTTCCCCAACCAGGGATGAACCCAGGCGCCCTGCAGTGGAAGCGCAGAGTCCTAACCACTGGACCGCCAGGGAAGTCACTGAAATCTTTAAATTAGGAAAGTGGTCTTGCTTTTTATGTAGTTGGTAGCATGAACTAATTTTCCAGTTGATGGTTTTAATTAATTAATTAATTTATTTTTGGCTGTGTTGGGTCTCTGTTGCTGCGCTCAGGCTTTCTCTAGTTACGGAAAAGGGGGGCTGCTCTTCATTGCAGTGCATAGGCTTCTCACTGCGGTGGCTTTTGTTACAGAGCATGGGCTCTAGGCGTGTGGGCTCAGTAGTTGTGGCTTGTGGGCGGGCACAAGCTCAGTAGTTGCGGTGCACGGATTTAGTTGCTCCGCAGCATGTGGGATCTTCCTGGACCAGGGCTCAAACCCATGTCCCCTGCATTGGCAGGCAGATTCTTAACCACTGCACCACCAGGGAAGTCCCCAGTTGATGGTTTTAATTATCATTAATCTGTAATCTGCTACTGACAGCGTGCTTTAGCTGAATTCTAGTCAGTTATTTAGTTATATTTAATAAATTGATGGTAAATGGTTAAGTTGGTCATGTATGTTTTTGTATAATCTGAAATGAGGGTCCTATTAACTATCTCCAT
>NW_006788746.1:500278-538475 GCF_000442215.2 Lipotes vexillifer | reverse complement strand
GGAATGCCACCTTAGAAGTTAACTGAAATAAAATATCACTGGGAAGATTTATTTTAAAACTAGATAATTTACTGTTAAAATTTTAGGGGGAAATGAGTGTATTTGCATTTTATTTTAATTTTAATGATGTTAAATATTCTTCCTGTTTTTCTTTCAGAATTGGTCCCTAGGAAAGACCTTCTTATAGAAAATGTGCCGTATTGTGATGCACCAACTCAGAAGCAATGAATTTTTCTTGAATAAAATTAAGTCTTTATCATTTAAAATTTTAAAGTATATAACTCTGGCTAAACTCCTGGAAATGCGAATATTTTTCTCTGAAATGGTATATTGAAATTGAGTGCATTAAATTATAGTTTCATAATTAAGTTTCACGTTGAAAGAACATTGCTGAAAACTGCAAAACATAGTTAAGTATTTCTAAAGAACATTAGGTAAGAAGACATTTCATTTTCACTGAAAATCAAACTGTATAAAGTGAAATAAATGCTTAGGGAGGTATATCATATTCACTTCTGTTTGACCTTAATGAGTATTTTGGTTTTATCATAGCTATTTGAGAATGAAGTGTTTTGACAGGTTGGTGGGTTTTCTTCCCATGTGAAATGAAACTATTAGATTAAAATTATTAGATTAAGTTAACGTTTAGTCCCGAAAATAACTGGTCTAAAAATCACAGTGCTTGCCAACTTTCCACAGAAGGCAGCCTTTGTTCCTAAAGCACTGAAATTATTCCTGTATCTAACAAATAATTATACAGTTTCCTTTGAGAGATATAGTGTATCTCTGTTCCTAAAAGAAAATTTTTAATCAGTCTTCTGAAGATAGGTGAATAAAATGTCAAAATCACGTAAGATAACTGTGGAATAAAGAAATTCTAATTTTTTAAGGAAATACTGTCCCTTGATCCAACTATATAATATAGGCTTAGTAGAATTAGCTGTACTTAGACCACAGCTAGACCTTATTGTGAAAATGTAATATATGGCTGCATCCTCTTCATTTTAATCAATAAAATCTAAATGGCTTTTTTTTCTCCAACATTTTTCATCCCTGACAAGATTGACAGTATCACAGAACAGCTTGGCATTCTACCATCTGATGATAGGAACTATAAAACTGTGTTTAATATTATTCTTGTTTCTCTTTTATCTATGCATCTTTACCATTCTGTTTTCTCAGTGAGCAGTGTATTCTCTTCCATTCACTGGTCAGTTCTCCCATTTGATGATGACACAGCGTTTTTAATTTTTACAAGATTCTCAATGCAAGCTTTGTTTGTTGGCAAACATATTGGTATTGCCATGCTCAATATAAAATGTCATGTTTTAAAATAATTTAATTTTAGTAGGTAAAAAAATTATCAAAATTGCCTAGACAGAGTACACTTAACAGTAAACCAGAGACTACCCTTAATGCCTCCTAATACTTTGGAGATTAGTAGTCTGCAAAATGGATTATATAGGTCAAAAGATTTGCTACATAATTTTTTTATCTCTCATGCCTCTTTCTTATTGTGTGTATGGAAGTTATACCTACATAAACGTTGTTTCAGATTTGAAATTTGCCCTTATAAGAAAATGCTAAAGATCATCATGACACAATCACTGGTAAATTCTCTGACTTACTATTATTTCAGTAAGTGTCTATATTATGTCTTTTGAGGAAAGTTGGCTAAAATAGTTTAAATTTAATATATATTTTAATTTTTTTAATATTATTTAACATTTTTAGAAGTTTCTAGTTTTTTTTCTTTAACCTGAATTCCTGTGTTCCATTCTTCACTCATGTTAATTTAAATATCTCATCAAAAAATAGTTTTTTTTTTACAATCTAGTTATCATTAGGAGCAAGAGAGATTAATAACTAACATGTTACATAAAATAAAAAATAATCATTCAGATGTTTATTTTATTGAAGCTAGTACGTTAGACATTTTAAGATATATACTATATATGTATATGTATTATATATGTGTATATATATAAATATATATATATATATAGTGATTTTGTGCCTTAAGACTATGCAGTACAATTCCTATGTAATACACCAGGATATCAACAATAGGTTTCACTGTCATAAAGTTTTGAGAGATTTGGCACCCTGTCCTTAAAGAGCATATATTTATATTTCAAATTAATTTTAACATTATTTAATAGTTTTATTAGATCAGTTAAAACAATTTATGAGTTCTTGGCCTGTTGTGAAACAAAGATTGTCAGTATTCTAGAGAGTAAATTTTGTGAATGATGATTATCTAAGTGCCTGACTTCTCTGTGGTACAATGTCAAATTTAATTAAACCTTTTTTAGTTAGTTAAAAAAAAGCTTCCCATGTTCCCAGAGGGAATTACCCACATCTAACATTTCACTTTGACTATTGAAACCCAGTGAAAGTGGGTGGGTGCAAATTCTAATTGCAGATATCTAGGCTCAGAGGCCCAGCAGGACTTTGTAAAACAGTCTTTTGGCAGAAGTCAGAAAGGGTGTATGCCAGGAGACTTAGATTTGGCAAGCATATGTGGGGAAGAATGCTTCACTAAAGATTTGAAGCTAAAGGAAATATGAGAGATAGTTTGCATAACATCTAATTCAGAACATTAAAATTAAGATTTGAGTATAATTGTGTTTAAGTTGGTCCTCATTTTGCCTTCAGTTGCATATTTTAACATCAGTACAATGTCCAAAAAGCACACAATAATAAGAATAGGTAGAATTTCTACACTCATTGACAAAACCAATCATTTCACTGTAAACACAAAGCCATAGGTCAACAAAGAAGTGAAAATTCCAGTTCTTAAGCAGAATTTTCTAAAGTGAAAGTAGATAAATAAAAAATTAATGTAACTTTACTATATATCAGGAGTAACCTATCAGAAATGAAATGGAAAAAAGATTCTGTGTATAATAGCAAACAAAACTAAAATAGGAAGCAACTTTTTTAAAAAACTGTAAAACTTAAAAATGAAAGACATACTGTGTTCCTAGATGGGACAGTTGAAAATTGTAGAGATGACAGTTCTTTAAAATGTAACCTATCAAGATCCCAACAGATCCACAGATATGTGTACATAAAAATATAAAACTTCTGTATTCTGTGAAAGCTACTATAAATAAAGTTTAGAGAAATTTGCCACCAATGTAGTAATTAAAATAGTTAAGATATAAGATGTTCCTATGACTCAGCAAAAGATAACTCATTGGAAAAATGGGCAAATGATATAAATAAGAAATTCATAAAACAAGAAATACTAACCCATTTAGTGGTCAAAGAAATGTAGGTTAAAACAAAGGAAACATTTTTCGTCATCAAAGTTGCAAAAGTTAAAGAAACTGGTCATATCCAGTATATGTAAAGGTGATACGCATGTGAGAAAATGGGCACTCTCATATATTTCAGGAAGGAATGTAAGTTATAGGGCCTTTTTGAAAGGGAAATTGACATCAAAATTTAAAATAAACATACTGTTCAGAGTGTATCCCAGTGGCTCACAAGAATACTAATAAATGTACACCTCAGGTATATGTACAGAAATTTCTACAGCATTGTTTAAACAGCCTAAATTTCCAAATTTAGGGGAACAATGAAGGAAGATATGGCTTATTCATACTCTGGGATATTATGCAGAAGTTGAAAAGTATGATGTAGAATATATATATATATATATATGTATATATATACATGTCAAGTGAAAGAAGCACGTCACAGAATATATATTCTCTTTGAATCCGTTTAGATACAAAACAACTATTTTTGTACACATATATGCGTATGTGTATATAAATACATAGAAGTAATGCACGCTAAATGTTAATAATTAGTCTGGGAGAAAAATGAGATTTGGGGAAGGGGACTAGTAACTTGAGGACTTTTATTCTGATAACTCCTGAATGTTTAAATGTTTTATAATTTTTTTTTTTTTTTTTTTTTTTTGTACCTCACTGTCGTGGCCTCTCCCGTTGCCAGACGCGCAAGCTCAGCGCCCATGGCTCACGGGCCCAGCCGCTCCGCGGCACGTGGGATCCTCCCGGACCGGGGCACGAACCCGTATCCCCTGCATCGGCAGGCGGACTCTGAACCACCGCGCCACCAGGGAGGCCCAAATGTTTTATAATTTTTAAAGGACAATAATACCTAAGCTACTAGTGATTTTTATGTAAAATTTTAAATTATAAAATGTTTCAAATATCAGCAACTGGTACATCAGACACTCGTAAACCTAATTCCCACATTTGACAGATGTTACATTTTGCCATATTTGTTTAACAAAAATCTCCTTCCTTTTAAGTCATAAAATCCTGTAAAGCTGAAGTCCTACCTCCCTTTTTATTTTCTTGTCTCATTTCAGGGATAATCACTATTTTATAGTCAGTGGATATCACTCCTGTACTTGTTTTTATACTTTTATCAAACGTGTGTGTGTTCAAAACAATATATTGTATTGTTCTGTGGCTTTAAAATGCAAGTGAATGGTGTTATGCTCCATATATTCTGCAACTTACTTTTCATCACACATTAGGTTCTGAGGTTTATCTATACTGTTGGATAAATATCTAGGTCTTTCACTTTTATGTCTTATTCCATTGTAAGAATAAGCTAGTTTATCCATGTCTCTTGGTAAACAATAGTATTGTTTCATTTTTTTGATATTGCAAATGAATTTACTGAAAGCACTAGCACATGGATTCTTGTACCCATGTAAAAGTTTATCTAGGTATATACCAAGAAGCAGAACTGTTGAGGCATAGGGTATGTACATATTCCAGTTTTCCAGGAATTTTTTACTTGTTCTTTAAAGTAACTGTACCAATTTATACCCCAATCAACCCTGTGTGAGAGGTCCCTTTTCACCATATCCTCACTGTTATTGTTATGTATAACTTTTCTCATTTTTGTCAAACTCATGGATATGAAAAGGTATCACATTGTTTTAATTTGCATTTCTGGATTACTGGTGAGGTAGATCAGCTTGTCATGCTTATTATGGTCATTACAGTTTTCCATTGTGAATGTGTATTCATATCCTTTGTTCACTTTTCTCTATTGGGTTGTCTGGCTTTTTCTTACTGATCCTTTATATACTCTTGATATTAATCTTGTGTTGGTTATCTGTGGTACAATTGCCTTTTTCCAATATGTGGCCTTTCAATTCTGTTTATGATAAACCTGTAGTTTGGGACTTTTTTTTATCATATTCATTAAAAAAACTTTTCCTTTATTAATTTTGCCTTTATAGCTTTTTAAGAAATTCTTGCTACTCCAAATCATAAAGATATTCTAGTACATTTTCCTCTGAATGTTGAAGTTTTGCTTTTTATGTTTGGGCCTTTACGTCATCTAGAATTTATTTTTATTTATGACATGAGAGAGGGATCTAATTTTATTTTTTTTAATGAGTTAAAAGTTTGCTTCACCATCATTTATTGAATGGTCCATCCTTTTCCTGATAACATGTAAAGCTACTTTGATCATATCCCAAGTTACTATATATTGGAATCAGTCTAACCCTCTTAGCTATTCAAAGACTTTACTCCTACAGTTGTCCCCCTCCTCTGCCAAATATCTTTTTCCCTCTCTCCACTGGATTGTTCTCAACAGCATTCAACATTCTGAAATATTTCCCATCAAAAAAAAAACTTTCTTGAACCCCAGCTCCCCCGCTTGAGCTTCAGCACCATTTTTCTGCTCTTCTTTGTTCTAAGAAGTTTCTATATTTACTGTCTCCACTTCTGTCCCCATTCTCTCTTATACAGACCCCAATCAGAATTTAATCCCAACCACTCCACTAAAACCCTTCTTGTCCCAGTTACCATTGACCTTTACTTGGTAAGTCCAAAGGTCAATTCTCATTTCTTACTTTATTCACCCTGTCAGTAGCAATTGCATAATCGGTCATTCCCTCTTTTTTGAACAAAGACCTAGACACGTGTTTATTATAGACCTCCTACAAGTAGGATACAGCCATGAACCAAAGTAACAAAAATGCCTGCCTCATCTTCTGCTTGTGATTTTAGATACACTCTCAGCCCTTCTTGATGCTGCTCTCAGCCTTCTGTGGGAAGACTAACCTATATGAATCAGCTCAAGTGGCTCTTGTACCCTCTGACTTTTGGTTGGTTCAGCCAGTGGCGAGAGATCAGAAGGAGGGAAGAGAGTGAAGGCAGGTATTTTTTTTCCTGGCTCTATCCGTGAGAGATTGCCTCATGCTGGCATTGTCCCTCAAAGTGTCTCTCGCGGTGACCTCTGTACAGTTCTTTCCTTCCAGTTTGGATAAGAGCTTCCCTCCCATCTTCAGATCTGGGGCAGCAACGTCTCATCTGCTACTAGCCATGTGAGTTCCTTTACATGCACAGTTTTGTAAATAGACTATAAATAAATCTTCCTCAAACATGTATTTTTAAGTACATCATCTATGTCCTTTTAGGACTCTCACTAGTTCACTGCCCTGGGGGAAGTTAACTTTCTGTAGGTGAGAGACAGATAATATACAAAATTAAGAAGTAAATAAGAAGATGATAAGTAATGTGGAGAAAGATAAGGTAGAAAAGGGAAATAGGAAAGCCAGGAAGAACAGGGTATTGCAATTTGAAGTCCTGCAATCAGGGAAGGTCTCACTAAGGAAGTGATAGTTGAGCAAAGACGAAGGATCTGAGGGATCTAGCCATGCAGATATCTAAGGGAAGAGCTTTCCAAGCACAGCAAACTGCTAATGCAGTGTTCCTGAGACAGGTTCTTGTCTGCTATGTTTGAGGAGAACCAAGTGACAGGAGCAAAGTGATTTTAGGAGACAGAGTCATAGAAATGAGGGATTTCCCTGGTGGCTTAGTGGATAAGGCTCCGCTCTCCCAAAGCAGGGGGCCTGGATTTGATCCCTGGTCAGGGAACTAGATCCCACATGCATGCCACAACTAAGGAGCCCGCCTGCTGCAACTAAGACCTGGTGCAATCAAATAAATATATTTTTTAAAAAAGTCATGGAAATGATATGGTAGAAGGAGGCAGAGAGTAGATGGCACGTTATGTAGGCTATTATAAGGACTGTGGTTTTTACTCTTAATAAAATGCAGAGCCATTAGATGGTTTGGGGAAGAGGAGTGATATGATCTGATTTTAAGTTTTAAAAACATCATTCTGGCTATTGTGTTGAGAATAGACCATGGTGGCAAGGATGAATTCAGGGATACTAACTAGAAGTTTCTTGCGTTATTCTAGGTAAGAGATGATAGTGGCTTATACCAGAGTGGCAGCAGTGATGGTGGTGAGAAGTGGCAAAATTATGGGTATATTTTGATACAGCTCCTGGGTTTCCTGATGGATTGAATCTAAGGTAAGAGGAAAAGAAAAGAGTCAGGGATGATTCCCAAGGGTTTTGGCTTGTGCAGGTGGAAGGATATTGTTGCCGTCAATTGTAATGGTGAAAACAAACTAGATTTGTGGAAAAAGATCAGGCATTTCATTTGGGGCATGTATTAATTGCAATATCTAGAAGGTATCCAAGTGGAGATATTAATAAGACACTGGACTAAGATCTGAAGTTCAGGAAGTGGTCCGGGCTGGAGACATAAATTTGGGAGCCATTAATATAGATAAAATACTTACAGTCATGACATTGGATGAAATCACTAAGCAGTTGACATAGAGAAGAAGAAAAGTCCATGACTGAGTCTTTTGTGGCACTCCAATGTTAAAAGTTAAAGAGATAAGAAACAACAAGCACAAGAGACAAAGAAGTTTCTGAAAACAAGGAGAATGTAGAACAGAAGTTGGCAAACTATGGCTCACAGGGGCCAAACCTGAACCACTGTCTTTTTTTGTAAATAAACTTTTATTGGAACACTACCACACTTACTCATTTACATATTCTCTATGGCTGCTTTCATACTGCAGTGGCATAGTTGGGTAATTTCAACAAACTGTATGATCCACAAAGCCCAAAATTGCTATCTGGCCCCCTTGCAGAAAAAGCTTGTTGACCCCTGGTGTGTAGAGTCTTAGAAGCCAAGTAAAAAAAGTGTTTCGTTGCGAGGGAGTGACTGCATTGCGATCATAATTAAAAATTCCACTAGGAAGGGCAACATGGAGCTGACTTTGGTGACTTTGGCAAGACAGTTTCAGTGAAATAATTGGAGAAGCATACTCTTGTTGATTATTCCCAGATTGATCTTTAAATTTGTTGTAATCACAGTTAAAATTGCAGTAGGATTTTTATAAGGAACTGATAAAACTTACTCAAAAATTTATGAGGAATAATAAAAGTCCTTAAATAGCTAAATCAGCTATGACAAAAGAATAAAATTAGATATCCATATGCAAAAAAATGGAACTTTGGTCTATGCTTGACACCATATACAACAATTATCTCAAAATCAATCATAGATCTAAATACAAAGCCTCAAACTGTAAAACTTCTTGAAGTAACAGGAGAAAATCTTTGTGACTTTGGGTTAGACAAAGATTTCTAAGATATGACACCAAAAGCACAATACATACAAGAAAAAATTAATAAACTGGACTTTGTCAAAATTAAAAACCTTTGCTCTGAAAGATAATTGTTAAGAGAATGAGAAGATAAGCCACAGACGGGGAGAAAATATTAAAAATCATAAACTGATTAAAGAAAAACTTGTCATCCAGAAAATATAAAGAACTTTTAATCATAAGAAAACAAAAAACAAATTTTTAATATTTGAGTAGATACTTTTTCAAAAAATATATAAATGGGAAAACTATATATGTACAAATGGAAGATAATCACATAAAAAGATCTCAAGATCATTAGTCATTACAAATTAAAATCATAATGAGATACTACTACATACCTATTATGATAGCTAAAATTAGAAAGACTGAACATACCAAGTCTTGGCAAGGATGTAAAGGAACTGAAATCCTCATTCATTACTGAGAGAAATGTAAAATGGCAGAACAACTTTGGAAAACTATTCACCCATTTCTTACAAAGTTAAACATATACTTCCTTTATAATCCAGACTGCCCACTCGTAGGTATTTACCTAAGGGAAGTGAAAGCACAAAGACTTACATGTTTATATTACACAGCAAAAGAAATCATCAACAAAATGAAAAGGCAACTTCCAGACAGAAAATATTTGCAAATAATATATCTGATAAGGAGTTAATATCCAAATTATATAAAGAACTCATATAACTGAATAGCAAAAAATATATAATTTTAAAATGGGCAGAGTATCTGAATAGACATTTTTCCAAGGAAGACATTCAGATGGCCAACAGGTACATGAAAAGAATTTTTTTTTTTTTGGCCACGCCACACAGCTTGTGGGATCATAGTTCCCCAACCAGGGATCAAACCCGAGCCCTCAGCTGTGAAAGCACGGGGTCCTAACCATTGGACCGCCAGGGAATTACCGAAAAGATGTTCAGCATCACTAATCATCAGGGTAATGCAAATCAAAACCACAGTGAGCTATCATCTCACACCTGTTAGAATGGCTATTAGCAAAAAGACAAGAAATAGCAAGTGTTGGCAAGCATATGGAGAAAAAGGAGCTCTTGTTCACTGTTAGTGGGAATGTAAATTGGTGGAGCCACTATGGAAAACAGTATGGAGGTTCCTCAAAAAATTAAAAATAGTACAACTGTGTGACCCAACTACTCCACTTCTGGGTATTTATCTGAAGAACATGAGAACACTAATTTGAAAAGGTATATGCACCCCTGTGTTCACTGCACCATTATTTATAATAGCCAAGATATGGAAACAACCTAAGTGTCCATCAGTGGGTGAATGGATAAAGATGTGACATATATACACAATGGAATACTACTTAGCCATAGAAAAGAATGAAATCCTGCCATTTGAACAACATGGACGGACCTTGAAGGTATTATGCTAATTGAAGTAAGTCAGATGGAGAAAGACAAAACACTTATGATTTCACTCATATGTGGAACCTTAAAAAAACAAAATAAAATAAAAACAAACTCATAGATACAGAGATTAGATTAGTGGTTGCCAGAGGGGGAGGGGTTGCCAGTGGGTGAAATGGTGAACAGGCCAACTGTATGGTGATGGATGGTAACCAAATTTGTGGTAGTGCTCACTTTGTAGTGTATACAGATACAGCATTGAAGTATAATGCTGTATAATGTTGAAGTGTATATAATTTTTTAAAAATAGGCCTAGCATGTCATCCAGCAATTCTTTCTGTGTGTTTATCTGAAGGAAATGAAAATGCTAAATGGAAAATATATATGCACCCCTATGTTCATTGCAGCATTATTTACCATAGCCAAGATATGGAAGCAGCCTAAGTGTCTTTTGATGAATGATTGGATAAGGAAAATGATGTATGTGTCTGTATATATGTATATGTGTGTGTATGCATTTAATACAATGCAGTATCATTCAGCCATAAAAAAAGAAGGAAATCTTGCCGTTTATGACAACATAGGTGGACCTTGTCTGCTAAGTCAAACGGAGAAAGACAAATAATGGATGCTCTCACTTAGATGTGAAATCTAAGAAGGAAACAAAACAAACAAAAAACCCAAACTCATAGTACTGGGTGTTTGCTGAAGGCAGGTTTTGAGGGGTGGGAGAAATGGGTGAGGGGAATCAAAAGGTACAAACTTCCAGTTGTAAAATAAATAAACCGTGGTTTTGTAATGTATAGCATGGTGACTATAGTTAATAATATTGTATTATATATTTGAAAGTTGCCAAGAGAATATATTTTAAAAGTTCTCATCACAAGAAAAAAAGATTTGCAGCTGTGTGTAGACTTAATGTGGTGATCATTTTGCAGTATAAACAAACATCGAGTCATTATGTGTGTGCGTGATACTGGGATAATGTTGAATGTCAATTACATCTCAATTTTAAAAAAAGACTTAGTTATAGCAGCCTTATTTGTAATGGCCCCAAACTGGAAACAACCCAAATATCCATCAGCAGATGAAGGAATAACCAAATTGTATGTCTGTACAATGGAATACTTCTCATGAATAAAAAGAAATGAACTATTGCTGCAAACAACAACATAGATGCATCTCAAGGTACTTATCCTGAGTGAAAGAAACCAGACAAAAACAAGTAATATTTTATGATTCCTTTTCTATAAAGTTCTAGAAAACAGATTAATTCATAGTGACTGAAAGCAGATCAGTGGTTGCCAGGGGATGAGAGCAGGGAGATGGGTGGAGGGAGGGACTAAAAAGGTGCATGAGGAAATTTTAAAGGGTGATGGATATTTTCATTATCCTGATTGTGGTGATGGTTTCATGGGTGTATGTACATTTTTAATGTGTATAGTTTACTATATTTCAATCATAACTCAATAAAGCTGTTTAAAAAATACTACAAAGCCATAATGATTTTTTTTTTAAGTGTAGTATTGGTGAAAGAACTGAAGGATGGTTAGCAACTGACCAGAAGAGAGCTCAGGGGTAGAGGGGTAGACCCATATTCTCTCTCTCTCTTTCTCTCTCTGTTCCTTTTTCACAGTTATGTGTTCTTTATATCTTTTATATCTTTCATCATTTAAAGATAATTTTATACTCTTTCAGAATATTCCATTTGTTCATGACATAGTCTTTCCTCATGTGTTCTGTAGTTTTTTGTTTTTTGTTTTTCTTTGCAGTACACGGGACTTTCACTGTTGTGGCCTCTCCTGTTGCGGAGCACAGGCTCTGGACGCGCAGGCTCAGCGGCCATGGCTCACGGGCCCAGCCGCTCTGCGGCATGGGGGATACTCCCGGACTGGGGCACGAACCCGTGTCCCCTGCATCAGCAGGCGGACTCTCAACCACTGCACCACCAGGGAAGCCCTGTTCTGTAGTTTTTTATTGTAAGTATATCTTGAAGGGTAATTGTTAATTCACCGAGGATCCCATATGGAGTTGTGGATTGTGATATAGGTGCTAGAGAATAAAAGACGAGACAGTCTAGCAGGAAAGACTCTCAGAAAGTAGGCAATTGTAGTGTAATTAGTGCTACACAGGAATTAAGAGTTTTAAGAATATAAAGTAATTTATTAGAAAGTGGTTTGTAAAATATAAATATATTAGATAATGTGCTTTTAATCTCTTGAAAGAAGTAAACATAAAATAAGTCATACCTAACATTTAAAATATATAAATTGGAATAAAAAATGGGATTTTGTGAGGCAGGAGAAGTTTGGGGAAACCTTAAGCTTTCTGCCACAAACTTCTTTTGTAGCATTTTTCTCTCCTGTTATCTTTTACTCCGGCAACAGAGTGAAAGGGCTACTGTTTTAGGTAAGATTTCCAGAGAAACGGACTTTGAGACAGAGATACGGATGCAGGTGTGCAGTCAGGAGTAACCTCTGTGAGGGAGTGAGAAGTGAGATTGGGCAGAAGTTGTTGAACTGTGATGCAGCTGCAGAGGAGGCCTGGAGCTGAACTGGCTTTCAGAATTATTCTGAACTGCGGGAAGGGGACTGGGCTTTTGTTCCCTGGTATCAACAGTCATTGAAGGTGGGGCAACCCCAGGGAAGAGACAAAACCTTAGTGAGGCAGCTTCCTTCAGTGCAACAACTCCTAGAAAGAACAGTAGCTGTGCACAGTCCCAGGAGCTAAGGAAATGAATGCCTCCTTCTGAAGGGGATGTCTGGGTAGTTGCACAGAACCCACTACACCAAATAAGGCTCTTCTGTAATTAGCTCAAACTGCTTGAGCAAGAGAAGCAGAATTGTAAAGCTGGGTGTTTCTCTTCTGGGAAGTAAGTACTCCAGGGACAGTTTGTTACCTATTCAGACCAAAAGCAGATGGCAAGTCCATTAGAAAAGAGCTAATTATGAGTTGAGATTCAAAGTGAGTTAATGTGTGGAGTTATTATTCATTCAACGAATGTCTAACGTCACCTGGAGATAAGCCTACCAAAGAGGGAACAGGGTCCTGGGTTCTATTCATAGCTCTGTCAGTGAATATTGGGTCTTTGAGCAAATCATTTATCATCCCTGGATTTTAGTTTTTTGAGGAATCTCCATACTATTTTTCATAGATGCTGCACCAATTTACATCCTACCAACAGTGTATAAGTGTTCCCTTTTCTCCACATCCATGCCAACATTTGTTATTTGTCATCTTTTTGATGATAGCCATTTTTAAAATTTTTTTTAAAAAAATATTTATTTTATTTATTTGACTGCGCTGGGTCTTAGTTGCGGCACACGGGATCTCCGTTGCTGCCTGCAGGATCTTCGTTGTAGCATGCGGGATCTTTTAGTTGTGGCACGCTGGATCTTTTTAGTTGTAGCATGCGGGATCTTTAGTTGCGGCATGTGGGATCTAGTTCCCTGACCAGGGATCAAACCCTGGCCCCCTGCATTGGGAGCATGGAGTGTTAGCCACTGGACCACCGGGGAAGTGCCTTGATGATAGCCATTCTGACAGGTGTGAAGTGATATCTCAATGTGGTTTTGATTTGCATTTCTCTGATGATTAATTACGTCAAGCATTTTTTCATGTGCCTGTTGGCCATTTGTACGTCTTCTTTGAAAAAAATCTATTCAGATCTTCTGCCCACTTTTTTTTTTTTTTTTTGGCTGTACTGCATGGCTTGTGGTATCTTAGTTCCCCAACCAGGGATTGAACCTGCATCCTTGGCAGTGAAAATGCGGAGTCCTAACCACTGGACCTCGTTACGCGGGCCTCTCACTTTGTGGCCTCTCCCATTGCGGAGCACAGGCTCCGGACGCGCAGGCTCAGCGGCCATGGCTCACGGGCCCAGCCGCTCCGCGGGATGTGGGATCCTCCCGGACCGGGGCCCGAACCCGCGCCCCCTGCATCGGCAGGCGGACTCTCAACCACTGCGCCACCAGGGAAGCCCTGCCCATTTTTTATTCCAGTTGTTTGTTTTTTTGATGTTGAGTTATATGAGCTGTTTCTATATTTTGGGTATTAATCCCTTATAGGTCTTATCATTTGCAAATATTTTCCCCCATTCAGTAGTTTGCTTTTTCGTTTTGTTGATGGTTTCCTTTGCTGTGCAAAAACTTTTCAATTTAATCAGGTCCCATTGGTTTATTTTTGCATTTATTTCTTTTTCCTTAGGAGACAGATCCAAAAACATATTGCTACAATTTATGTCAGTGTTCCACCTATGTTTTCTTCTAGGAGTTTTATGGTTTTTGGTCTTACATATAAGTGTTTAATCCATTTTGAGTTTATTTTTGTATATCGTGTGAGAAAATGTCCTAATTTCATTATACTACATGTAGCTGTCCAGTTTTCCCAGCACTTCTTATTAGAGTGACTGTATTTTCCTCATTGTATATTCTTATCTCCTTTGCTGTAGATTAATTGACGATAAGTGCATGGATTTATTTCTGAGCTCTCTATTCTGACCATCGATCTATGTGTCTGTTTATGTGTCAGTACCACACTGTTTTGATTACTGTAGCTTTGTAGTATAGTCTGAAGTCAATGGCTTGTAATTTTCTTTTTGTGATATCTGTCTAGTTTTGGTATCAGGGTGATGCTGGCCTTGTAGAATGAGTTTGGAACTGTTCCTTCCTCTGCAGTTTTTTGGAATAGTTTGAGAAGAATAGGTGTTAATACTAAATGTTTGGTAGAATTCACCTGTGAAGGCTTCTGGTTCTGAACTTTTGTTGGTTGGGAGTTTTGCAATTACTGATTCAGTATCATTACTGGCAGTTGGTCTGTTCATATTTTCTGTATCTTCTTGGTTCAGTCTTACAAGATTGTACATTTCTAGGAATTTGTCCTAGGTTGTCCATTTTATTTATTTACTAATCTCTCACAATCCTTTGTATTTCTGTGGTGTCAATGTAACTTTTCCTTTTACATTTCTTATTCTATTGATTTGGGCCCTCTTTATCTTGATGAGGTTGGCTAAAAGTTTATCAATTTTTTTTATCTTTTCAAAGAACCGACTTTTAGTTTCATTGATCTTTTCTATGTTTCTTTTTCTAGTCTCTTTCATTTATTTCTGCTCTGATCTTTATTATCTTTTTCCTTCTCTAACTTTGGGTTTTGTTGGTTTTTCTTCTAGTTCCTTTAGGTATAAGTTTAGGTTGTTTATTTGAGATTTTTCTTGTTTCCTGAGGTAGGCTTGTGTCACTATAAACTTCCCTTTTAGAACTGCACAAAACATAAACAAGTAGAAATGTATGAGACACTAAAAGGTCCATGGATTTCTGGGGCTAGTGCTGGCTCAGTGGTGGGTGGACCCAGGCCCCTGGATCTCTGGCTTCAGGGTCCTGGGGGTCCTGAGCTGGTTTTGGCCCACTGGTGGGCTGGGCAAGTTCCTGACACAGTTGGCTGCAGGGTCCAGGGTGTCCTGAAGTTTGTGTCACCTGCTGATGAGTGAGACCAGATCTTGGGGCAGCTGGGTGAGGGGCCCAAGGTTTCTCAGAGCTGATGTTGGCCCCTTGAGGGTGGGCTGGGTCCTGCCACAGAAAGCTGTGGGGCTGTGGCCTTCCTGGGGCTGGCGTCTGCCTGCTGGTGGATGAGGCCTGAGTCCAGGAAATCCTGGGGCTGGTGCCTGCCAGTAGTGGGTGGAGCTGGGTCCAAGGCTGTCTGACTTCAGGGCCCACTGGTGGATGGAGCCGAGGCCCAGGGGTTCCAGGGCTAATGCCACCTCAATTCCTGGGGCTAGCGTCTGCCTGCTGGTGGATGAGGCCTGAGTCCAGGAAATCCTGGGGCTGGTGCCTGCCAGTAGTGGGTGGAGCTGGGTCCAAGGCTGTCTGACTTCAGGGCCCACTGGTGGATGGAGCCGAGGCCCAGGGGTTCCAGGGCTAATGCCACCTCACTGGTAGGCAGAGCTGGGCCCCAAGGTCTCTGGGCTGCAGGGCCCTGGCGTTCCTGGGGCTTGTGCCTGTCCACTGGTGTGTAAGGCCAGGTCGTGGGCCCTCTGGTGGACAGGGCTGTGTCCCAGGCTTGTTGTGAGCTCAGGGAGTCTTAAAGCAACCTGCCTGATGGTGGGTGGGCCTGTGTCTGTCTAGTTGCTTGGCCTGAGGTGTTCCCATATGGTGTCCAGAGGCTGGTGGGCAGGGCCAGGTCCTGATGCTTATAAGCTAGAGGGAAGATTCTAAAATGGCACTCACCAGCACCAGTGTCCATGTGGTAGAACAAGCTCCCCAAAAGTGCTGCCACCAGTGTCTGTGACCTCACGGTGAGCTCCAGTTGCCTCCTTGTCTCTCCGGGAGACTCTCCAAGATCAGCAGGTGAATCTGACCCAATCTCCTTTCGAATTACTGCTTCTGCCCTGGCTCCCGGAGCTTGTGAGATTTTGTGTGCATCCTTTAATAGTGCAGTCTCTAATCCCTGCAGCCCCTTGGGTGTCCTGAATGTAAGCCCCATTGACCTTCAAAGCCAAACGTTCTGGGGATCCATCTTCCTGGTGCAGGACCTCTGGGCTGGGGAATGCTATGTGTTTCTTGGACCACTCAATCCTTGAGGGAAACCTCTGCAATTGTAATTATCCTCCTATTTGTTGGTTGTCCACTCAGGGAATGGGTCTTGACTATACTGCGTCTCTGCCCGCCCCCCCCATCTTGTTGTGGTTCCTTCTTTATAACTTTAGATGTAGAAGATCTTTTCTGCTAGATTCCAGTTTTTCTCATCAATAATTGCTCTCTGAATAGTTGTAATTTTGGTATGCCCATGAGAGGAGGTGAGCTCAGGGTCTTCTTACTCCACCATCTTGGCCAATGAAAGTTTTTATTTAAAAAAAAAATACAATATATGTTACATTGTTATCCCCTGTGATCTTGGCATAGTGGCTTGAACACAACATATTTGAAAAATAAAAGAAATTGTTGATATTAATAATGGTATACATTATACCAGTAAGTGGTAAGCTCATAATCCTGTTATATTTCAAGATTTTAAAATAATCCAATTACCATTTAATTCAGTCTGGTACCAGGAAGCTCCCTGATTGATAGCAGCTTATATTTGTGGCTAATTCTGAATGTACCTCAGTATTCCTTTCTGAAGAATGAAATTCTGACCCTTTACACTAAAAATAAAGTCTGACCATTTTTTCTAGGAACTGTAGAGCTTTATTACTTCCCTCTACAAAAGTGAACCAATAAGGCTGAAAAATAGAATTCTTTGAGATGGGTGAGCTGCTATAAATGTCATTTGCAAACACATCGTGTTGTGGCTTTGATACACACAATGCAGAAAAGAAAAGTTGTGGGTGGCCACAGCAAATGTGTTGTAGGTATCTATTGGAATAAGGTCTTGATTAATTCTGTTTATGATCACTCTAATTTCTTTGCATTTTATATCAATATGGCTGAGTAATGGTTGGTACAGGAATTAGTTTAAAGTACTGAATTTCTATAAATGTTATCTGTCAGCACATGATGCTCTGATCACACACTTGCACTTAATTATGTCATTTGTTTTAGGAATAACCTGTTTAAAAAATACTTTTGACTTTTTTCTCAGAAAATATTTCCAAGCAAGCATCATGTAACACTTCATCTGCAATAGCACATTTAGCTAATGTGACTTTATGGCACCTTGATAGGACATCTTATTATACATGTAGAAAATGAGGTAGAATGACAGAAGATAATAAATTATTTAAGATCACACGGTAAATCAGGACAGAACTGTTATTGATATTTTGCTCAGGACAAGCCATTCTCGAAGTGGTATTTTGCGAAACGTGTGCTATGCCTGATTGCTAGAGCACAGTTCTACATTATCAGTGGCTATGTGTACTTGACTTTAATCTCTAAGTTATACACACTTGTTTGTGTGTCTCCAAGGTTGAAATGTTTCCAGGAGTACCTCACCTGAGACTAAATGTATTGCTTATCTATTCTGTGTAAATTAGTTAGGGTTTTCTGGAGAAACAGACCAATATCTGTAAATCTTTATACTTATTATAGGAATTGGCTCATGCCAGTTATGGAGGCCAAGTCCCACGATCTGCCATCTCCAAGCTGGAGAACCAGGAAAGCTGGTGATATGGAGTCAGTCCCAGTCCAAAGTCCTAAGAATAGGAGTGGGAGTGGCAGAGCCATGTGGTGTCAGTCCTGATCTGAGTCTGACAGCCTGAGGACCAGGAGCGCCTGTGTCTGAGGGCAGGAGAAGATGGATGTTTCAGCTCAAACAGAGCAAATTCGTCATTCCTCCACTTTTTGTTCTCTTCATGCGCACAACATTGGTAAGGAAGATCTTCTATACTGATTCAAATGCTAATCTCTTCTGGAGACACCCTCATAGAAACACCCAGAAGTAAGGTCTTACCAACTATCTGGGCATCCTTTTATTTTAAATTAATTAATTTATTTTTGGCTGTGTTGGGTCTTCGTTGCTGCGTGCGGGCTTTTCTCTAGTTGTGGAGAGCGGGGGCTACTTTTCTTTGCAGTGCGTGGGTTTCTCATTGCGGTGGCTTCGCTTGTTGTGGAACATGGGCTCTAGGCACGCGGGCTCTCGAGCACAGGCTCAGTAGTTGTGGTGCACGGGCTTAGTTGCTCCGTGGCATGTGGGATCTTCCCAGACCAGAGCTCAAACCCGTGTTCCCTGCATTGGCAGGCGGGTTCTCAACCACTGCACCACCAGGGAAGCCCTGGGCATCCTTTAGCCAATCAGGTTGACACATAAAATTAATCATCATACCCAGCCAAATCAATATTTATTAATAACACCCTCTCCTATGCAAAGCACCAGATACTATGAAAAATATACAGGAAGTGAGAAATGTGACCGTACCCTCAGAATTTACAATGTAATACTCCCTTGTGTGAGCACACTATCTGTGGGAAAAACAACAAAAAGCAATCCCAGAATACCCACTCTTTCTCCAGAGGATGAAGCTTTCATGAACTACTTCTGTTACAGGGTGGAAGAGCTTCATGCCTAACAATATCCTCTGACTTCTTTGTTTCATTTTTCCACCTCTACAATTTAGAAAATAAAGAGGAAAATGTTTTTACTTACTTGCAAAAATGAACTGTTCTTTCTCACTTTTTTCTCTATTAGCCCTCTTTTTTCCCACTTGCCATCAGCTGTTTTCCATAGGTGAATTGTGTAAATTTTAATATTTTATTAATTGGTAAATACGTGTATTGAAAAGAACATGGCAAGTTAGCATTGATTCATATGTATACATAAAGTCAGAAATAATTTGAATAACTAAACTGCACCTGAAGACTATTCACAATAAACATTGTGCATATTTATAATTTTAGTGTGATAATTAGCAGTATAAATAATGTATCACTCCCCAAACCTTTGAAACAGTTCTGACTCACCATTACATAATGCTCACATGGATGAGTGCTCTCAGAAATTGTTTGGATTCATAAGAAAGAGTAGCTAAGTTTTTCTACTTTAAAATCTCTGTGAAGACAAGAAATTTCCACTCCATCAAATTTTAATATTGAAATAGAATCTCATAATGCAAAGATAAAACAGATTTTTTCACAAACACCCAAAGTCAGTAAGAAGTTCTTAGCAATCCAGAAGTTCCCAAGTCCTGAGATGAGACTATTCCAGAGTAGGTAGCAACATTGGCTTTTGTCACTAGACTGCCTGGATTGTCTCCCAACTTAGCCACTAGCTTTGTGTGCAGAGTCAGGTTATCTAACCTCTCTGTGCGTCAGCTTCCTTATCCGTAAAGGGAGAATAATAGTCCCTGCTTGAAATTAATTAAATACGTTTTTAAAAAATATTTATTTATTTGGCTGCACCAGGTCTTAGTTGCAGCATGCGGGATCTTTAGTTGCAACATGCAAACTCTTAGTTGTGGCATGTGGGATCTAGTTCCCTGACCAGGGATTGAACCCAGGCCCCCTGCATTGGGAGTGAGGAGTCTTAGCCACTGGACCACCAGGGGAGTGCCTAAATAAATACATTTTAACTACTTAGAACAGTGCCTGGCACATTGTAAGTTCTTAATATGTTAGCTATTATTGGCATTATTTGATAGCGACAGTGAATCAAAGAAAACAGAGCTACTGCTAAATGAAATTTTAAACCACACGAATGCAGGTGAAGACTCACATATCACTGCACTTGTATTTGCATTTCTACTATTTGTTGTAGATGAGTACCCTGCAATTCTGTTTTGGTCTCAGATGATACACTCTCTGCTTCTTGTCCAGATCTTGTACTTCAGCAGGCTTCTTTAACAGAGTGACAAGTGACTGGCGTGGACGCAGTTGAGGACATGAGTGTGGGACATGGCACCCTTAACTTCTCCATACCATTCTCAGCAGTTCCCTCAGAAAGACAAATCCAGATTGCAATGTCATTTTCTACCTTTATCCTACTGCTTATCCAGTCTTGGCTTCTTACTCTGCTTGCTGCCAAGCTTCTAGATTTGTGCAAGATTCAAGTCTTCAGGCCTCTCCCCCTGAAACGTACAATAAGCGCTGACTGGTTTCTTAGCTAATGTAATGAAATCATTGTCACCCCATCCATTTTCTTAAAATAGCAGATTATTTTCTCTCCTTCCTAGCACTGTTGCTTAGCTAATTTATTGACTCATCATCACCCTATCCATTTACTTAAAATAGAAAACTGTTTCTTTTTTCTTCCTTTCTAGTCCTAAATGGAACTCAATTGACAGAAAAACACAAGTGTTTCTTTCCTCTATTCCCACCTGATGTTCTAATCAAATCAGGAGCGTCTGCAAACCAGAATTGAATGTCAGTGACCACCATAAAGACCCCTTTCTTTGGCCTTCCCTAAATGTGCCTGGGGCCTGGACCACCCCTTGGGATTGGGCATGTTTGTGCCTGATGAGTACTGGGGGAGGATGTGTAGGGGCACAGCTGCCAACTTGGAAAGCTGACTTTCCATTGATCTGACAAACCCTCTGCTCTTTTATGGCCAATATTATAAAGCAGATTAAAAATTGCCATTTTCTACGTGAAGCAAAATCTGCCCCATAGCGACTTGTTACCATAGATGAGCTATTCGTGCTCTGTTTAAAGCCAGTCCCTCAACTTAGACACTGAGGTCCTATTCCCTCTCACCCAATAAAAGACATTGCTCCATTAGTTCCTGCTCCCTAGGCCGTGTTATCAGCTTTTCACTCTCCAGTAAATCATTTCCATCAGCCTACAAGGACGCTATTATTTTTACTGTCTTTAATAAAATGAACAAAAAACTCCTTTTGACCTACTTTTCCCTCCCCGTACTGTCCAATTTCTTTACAGTTAAACTCCTTAATAGCCATTTATAGATTCTGATTTTTCCCTTTCCACGTCTATTGAACCAAATTCAGTGAAGCTTTTGCCTACACTACTCTACCAAAATTGTTCTTGTCAAGGCCATCAAGTGACCTCATACTGATCATTCCACTGGTCAATTTTCAGTCCTCATCTTGTCTGACCAGCAGCATTTTATGACATTGATCACTCCCTCCTCTTTGATGTACTTTCTTTTGACTTCCAGGATACCACACTCTTTTAGTTTTCCTCCTGCCTCCCTGGCTATTTCTTCTCAGTCTTTGACTGACTTGGTGTCTTCTCTCTAACCTTTTAGTGTCGGAGTGCCCCAGGCTCAGCCTTGAGCCCTTTCTTCTCTATCCAAACTCACTACCTTGATGATCTCATCTGGTCTCTGGGCTATAAATGTAAACCTCTTATCTGACAACTCCCAAATGTCTCTCTTCAGCCCAGTTCTCCCTCTTGAATACTGAGTTGAATATCCAGCTGCCTATTCAACATCTCCTTGACTGTCTAATAGGCATCTCATACTCTACAGGTCTCCAGCAGAACTCCGGACCTTACTCTTTAAACTTGGCTCACCTGCAGCATTCCCTATCTTGGCATCTTGCAAGTTCGTAACAGCTCCTTCCTTCCATCTGCTCAGGTAAAAAATATTAGTGTTAGCTTTGACTCCTCTCTATCTCTCACATCCAATTTCTTGGGAAATCCTATGTGACTCTCCCTTCAAGTATTACCAGAATCTGAGTACTCACCACCCCTTCAGTTACTACCTTGGTCTGAGCCACCATCCTCTCTCATTTGGACTAACCTCATAACCTCTTCACTATCCCTCTTCCTCTAACCTAAACCTCATAGTTAGAAGCCAGAGCTTTAAAAGATGTAAGACAGGTCATATCATTTGTCTGCTCAAAGTCCTCCAAAAGCTTCCCATTTTAGTCAGAGTAAAAGTGAAAACCTTTACAACAGGTTCAAGGTCCAACTTAACTTGGCATCCCATTATCTCTCTGACTTTGTCTCTTTCTACTCTCCCTTTCACTCAGCTTCACTCCCCTTCAACTGCTTCCTTGCTGTTAACTCCATTACACCATGCACACTCTTGGGTTAGGACTTCGCTCTGGCGGTGCCCTCTCCCTGAAATGTTCTTCTCCTTAGCTAACTTTCTCTCTTTCTTCTTGTCTTCCCTCAGTGAGGGAACCTTCTCAGTGAGACTTGCCCTAACCATCTGGTTTACTACTACAACTCTGCCCATGCATGCAGGCACACACTCACACATGTGCACACACATACCACTGACACTTCAGATTATCCTTATCCTGTTCAAGTGTTATATTTTTTCTGCAGTCATCAGCTACTAATATATATTATATTTATTTATTGTATTTGTTTTTTTTTTTTCTGTCTTCCCACTAAATGTAAGCGCTTTGAAGACAAAGATCTTTGTTTTGCTCATATATATACTTGGAGCATCTGTCACAATATATGTATCTGACAAATAATTGTTGATACATGTACATACAAACATACACACATATACATGTATGAAATGAAGTTATTGCCCTCTGATAAAGCCAAATGAGAGTTTTTAAATCCTGCAGTGGAGTGACTATCCTTTATATTCTAGTGTGGAGTGAGGCCCTCACACACCACTGGATCTGTTTGTATTCA
Source organism: Lipotes vexillifer (assembly GCF_000442215.2). Taxonomy (NCBI): domain Eukaryota; kingdom Metazoa; phylum Chordata; class Mammalia; order Artiodactyla; family Lipotidae; genus Lipotes; species Lipotes vexillifer. The sequence continues at coordinate 515,638 of NW_006788746.1, read as the reverse complement.
CTGGCATCTTCTAGGACAAGCATTTGAACTGTGTTCATGATAGGAATTCAAACTGAGTAGAAGACTGGGTAAAAGAGAAGTAGATTATGCAGCTCCTGTAAGAAACCTGGCACAATCTCAAGGAAAGAAGCCTAGCACAATAAACTAAACTCAGTAATAAGACCTGAGATTTCAAGAGGATTTCTGGGTGTAGTGCAGTGCCTCTGACCCAACCTCCCCACAAGCTCTACTGCTGTCCTAATCGCCAACATGAACCTATGAGGACAGGAGCATGTGTGGATAATACTGAAGACTCCTTAAACTATGTAACACCTCAGGCCCCAAGCAGCTCTGAGGTGGAATTCTATAAGAGGACAGAACACAGAGAAGAGGAAAATGTTTCTCTACCCATTTTATACAAGGTGAATGCTAGCAGCCTAAGGCAGATTGGTGATGACAGTGAAGGATGTTGACTGGCTGCAAAGGATAAGGTGACCACAGCAGAAGCAGGAGGCAAAGCAGAAGGTCTGGCAATGGAGTAGGACAGAGCAGCAAGGCACCCAGAAGTAGCATCCAGGTAGAGTGACAGCAGCTGGGCCAGCAGCAGCCCATGTGGAAAGGCCAAGAGAGTTACCTTGGGGAGCAACGCCAGCATAAACAGCAGCCTGAGGGAGAGGGAATGGGGGTCCAGGTGAAGCAGCTATGACAGGGATGGCAGGCAGAGTGTAAAGTAGCAGCCCCTGTGTCAACAGTGGCTTAGGTGGAGCACAGAGCAGCAATTCAGAGTAGGGCTGTGGTGCCAGCTCCAGCAGCAGTCTGCTGGGAGTATGGAGTGGTGGCCCAGAGCCAAGTGAAAGCAGTGCCACGCACAGTGGCCATGCATGCTTTGTGACACTATGTGACAACCTCCAAAAACACCAGAGGTATGTCTGTAAGAGAGAAGCCTCAAAAGAGGCCCAGGGTTTTACAGTTATGTACGTGAGAGCTTTCAAACTAGTGGAATTCAGTCTTCAATATTAAGGTGACTTTATTTGTTTCCACAAGCCAGGGAATTCTAGGAACATTCAGAATTACAAACTTGTTTATGACTGCCCTAAAAGAAACTCTATCTCATGGAGTAGCAAAGTTTCTGAAATTTTTCTGAAAAACAAAAGGCTAATCCTGTGGGTGATTGAATTACAAGGCAAATTGAATTTACCACTCCATAGGGTCTTTTTTGTTCAAGTTAGGGCATTGATTGGGAAGAAGAGGGACTTTGAAAATTGATATGGGGACTTTATGGGCAGATGTGAATGAACCTTGGCCCATGACCTTTAAATTTTGCTCTGCCTTCTATTCCAGTAGAAGTAGCCCTTCTTTCTGCATGAGAAGGTCAGTCTCCGCTTGCCTGAAGAACCTGAGAGAGTGGCTTTGCAGGAGACAAAGCCTCCTCAGGACCTATCCCCACCATCCCTCATTGTTTCTCAAACTTGAAATAGACCTAAATCCTGGCAGGCCTTGGGAGGTCAGCTACAAAATGACCTACCAGAAGGAACCAAATGCACCAAGAGAATAGTGAGATTTTGCTAGTTTTGACTGATAAAATATGTTTGGGATCCTAAGAGTGTTGGATCAGGGTGGAAAGAATGTAAAGTAGGATCAGGCCAAATGTATTGATTTGGGTGTACAAAGCAGAAATTCTGGATCTGATATGTTAGGCCAAGAAACTAAGAATGGCTTTCCACTCTTGGAGTTGGCTTGGTTGTTCACTAAACCCTGGAACCAAAGGATCATAGGCTTCTGTGGTGAAAAGGACAAAATGGCAATGCTTAATTGCCAAAGACAAGGTGGGTTTGGTTAATGTAATGGACAGCAAAGCCAAAGTGGTAATCAGAGCGAGTTGACCCATAGAGATCTTTGGTGTTGGCTAATTGCTTGTGGCGGCCCTAGGTCAGAATTAGATAAGCAATGTACTGAAATCTTACTTTAGCATAGTAAGTTAGTATCATTTATATTTAGTATGATTTGCATAAGCAGGAAACGCCAGACCTGATGAGCCGAAGTCTGACTTGAATCACACAATACAAAACTCTTGGCTCCTGAACCAATTACCAGACTTGAGCCAATTCACAGACCTGTAGCCTCTTAAATAAAGGGGAGACCAGGTTCCCCTGAGGGACAACCCTAATGCACAGCCCAAAATATATACTGTAAATCTTGCTCCTAAACTTACGCAAAGGGACCTGCAGTCATTTACTAGGGTGATATGCATTGAGGAAGGTGGAATAACCAAACTCTGTGGAAACTCTGGGACACTGACACTAATTCCTAGAGAACCAAAGCACCATTATGGTGCATCAGTCAGAGTAGGGGCTTACGAAAGTCAGGTATTTATTAGAATTTTGGCTCCAGTCCACTTCACTGCAAGCTCAGTAGGCTCTTGAATTCACCCGATGGTTATTTCTCCAGTTCTGGCATGCACAGTTGGAATAGCCCCCACATTGGTTGCTTTACTCTTGGAAAAAAAACTATTGTAGTAGGAAGGGCCAAATGGAAGTCACCACAAACTCACCTCTACTTACCAAGTAGATATTCTTACTGGTTTGCTTGTCTAATCAAACCCTGACTAATACAATTACTCAAACCACTTTAAAGCTGACCTGGGCTACTAACACTATTCTGGCTGCAAATAGAAAATCAGTCAGTTCAGGAGCTGGCCAGTCGTAAGGGACACCATTACCATCAGTAATATTCATGGTATTTTTAAAGAAGATCCCTTTACAAGATGCGACCTTAAAAAGAAGTAAGCCTTTATAGTTATGAAATCTAACTTTATTTCATAGCTCATGACTCGTTTGTCAGGTTGAATACATTTGCTTTGTAAAAACTAAAATTGAACATTAATTTATAGTATTTGATTTTATTTTGTACTTTCATATTTGTCTCCATTGGCAACTTTTCTTACCAAGTATAAAAGTGAAAAATTCTGTTTATTTGGGTTATTAAAATCTCGTGTCTTTCAAATGTGGTATAGTTCGCCAATTTCTAGAATCCTAGAATTAAAGGTGATACAAAGAAGTTTGGAAAAGGAAATTTTAGAATTAACAATAGCAACCACTATTTTACTAATATAGTAAACTTTATGGACGAGTGGAATATTTGTTAGAGGTACATAACCAACCTCATGGTTAATAACCATATTAGACATATCTTTTATTGTCTGCCTGACCTACAGCACCATATAAAGAATCTGCCCCATAGACTGTAAACATAGAGTGGCCTTGGTCCCTGGTGGCTTTCTAGTTCCCATGAAGTCCATTGGAATTTTGGCTTTGATCTTTGGTTTCTGTGAGACTTACATCCTTTATCTGAGTTAATCAGAGGCTCTATTCCCTGCAATAAAGGACACTTGGCTCTAAAGGTAATTAAGAATACCTCAGTTTTAGAGTGCAGACACAGCCTAGCTCCTTGCCCTTTTTCAGGGTATTTGTCCATTGTCATGGACAGAATGTTTGTGTCCCCCTCAAATTCATATTGAGGCCCTAACCCCTGGTGTGCCAGTATTCAGAGAGGATCCTCTAAGGAAGTTATTGAGGTTGAATGAAGTTATAAAGGCGGGTCCCTGATCCTGTAAGATCAGTTTCCCTTAGAGGAAAAGACGCCAGAGAGCCCTCATGCGCCCCGTCCTCCATCTCCCTCTCTCCTTCTTCCCTAATCATCACTGATAATGGTATTTGTTGCAGAGTCTGGTGGATACCTATATCAGTTATTAACCAATTTGAAAAACAGAAACCAATTAGGTATGTCAGAGGGAAGCTAACACAGGGAACTAATTACAAAATTGTTGGAAAGGTTAAGGAGCAAAAAGGTGAAAGTGCTGTTAACTCAGAGCCCTAGAATGCTGTGCTTCTGGGCAGCTGGGGCACAGCTGCTACAGCTGCTCCTGCTACTAGAGCCAGAAACAGAAGAAGGAAACAAATGGCTTCTCTCCCTTTGCCACCTTTTAAATCCTCAACCATTGTCTCCCATTGACAGAATCTAACCAAACCACAGCAAGGGAGCACGGGAAATACAGTTGTCAGGCTTCCAGCCCCCTGTGATAGAGAAGAGAAAACGCAAGTGCAAGAATGAAGCTGACAGCTAAAAGTCAAAAAGCTGCACAATGTCCTTATTCAGATTAGGAAAGTTTCTGTCCATTTATATAGTCTTCTAAGAGTTTTATTTTTCTGTACCTAATACGATAAAATGGCTTTTCTTTTTTGAATCTTTTAATGAGGACAGTAATGAATTAATTAGGTTCTGGATTTTCTCATTGTTGAATCTGCTTTGCATTCTTGCTATAATATCTACTTTGTCGTGATAGATTTATATGTGTATATATGTTTTCTGTATATATATGCTAGATTTTATTTGCTAATATTTTGTGTAGGACTTTTTCATCCATGTTTATCAGCAGGATTGACCTTTAATTTTTCTTTCTCCATACTCTTCTTGTATAATTTTATAGCAAAGTTACACCAGTTATACCAGGTTATATCTTTTCCCTACTTTATAATTCTACGGAAATTAACTGTTACTGAAGTTTGGTTTTTTAAAAATCTAACGTAAACTCTAAACCTGTTTAAATGAGGGTATATTTTAGATTAATGGTTTATGTTTGTTCATAGTTTCACTCTCTTTTTGAATCTGTTTCTGGAGTTGATCTTTTTCAAAAAAGTTGTCTTTTTTACAGGTTTTCAAAATTTAATAACAAACTGTTGCAAGTATTTTATTATAATTTTTAAAGTCCCAACTCTACCAGTTAACTTTTGGTGCAAAACATAGTGGCTTAACATATATTATTGTTTTGATTCTGCGGGTTAGCTGGATGGTCTATTCTGGTCTGGGCTAATTTAGCTGGGATTGAATGATCTTAACATGACCTTTCTCACATCTTTGGTGATTGGCAGGCTGCTCAATCTAAAGGAGCCTATCTGAAGATACCTTGTCTTTTGCTTGTGAGTTTCATCAGCTCACACTCATTGTGATTTCTGATATATTTGAATTTATTACTGCAAGTCCTATTTTGTGCCTTTTGTTTCTTCCTTTTTACCTTCTGCTGAATTAATTTTTTCTTTACCCTTATTCTATTTTAGAATTGTACATTTTATATCCATTCTTAGCAGTTACCTTAGAATTTTATCCTGCATACATGTCTTTAAATTATCTGATTCATTCTCATAACTACCTTTCAGCCTAACTCCCATCATCTTTCATATTATTATTCTCTGATATTTTGGTATATTTTGAAGTATTTTATGTTTTGACTAGGTTGTACATAGTGAAAAAAAAAATTTTTTTTTTGAAAGCTACAAAAAGCTGTACAGTGTAAGGTTTATTCCCATCTCTGTCCCTTGTCTTCAAGGCCCCCTCCCCAGAGGCAACCATTAGTATCAGTTTATTGTATATCTGTCCAGAAGCAGTGTATGCATATACAAGCATATAAGGTGTGTACATATTTCTTCTTTCTCATGTAAATGGTAGCATATGACCCACACTGTTCTACATGTTGTTTTTTTTATCTAAAAGTATTTCTTTGAAATTACTTCATATCAGTACAATATAGAGCTCCCTCACTCCTTGTAATAATTTATATAATTATTTATAATAATATAAATATATATTTTATACTACATATATAAATATATAATAGTATAATGGCTTTGTAATTCTTGTAATAGCCATTAGATACATGTATCATAATGTATTTAACCAATCACCTACTTTGGATATTTAGGTTATTTAATGTTTTTGCTACTAAAAACAATATTGTAGTGAGCATATTTGTATAGACCTCATTTTGCACATGTGTATATCTGTAGTATAAATTCCTCAAAGGGCATGCAACAACAGGCATGTGTGTTTTAATTTCAATAAATTCATCTCCAAATGCGTTACATTGTCTTCCTATGATGCCCCATTAAAACGTCCTATTATGAAATGAATGTTTGTAAACACCAAAGATTCATATGTTGAAACCCTAGTCTCAATGCAGTGGTATTTGGAGGTGGGGCCTTTGGGAGGTGAATAGATCATGAGGGTGGAGCCCTCGTGAATGAGATTAATGCCCTTACAACAAGAGGCCAGAGAGCTAGCTCCTTTTTCTGCCATACCAGAAGTAAGCCATTTGGAATCCAGAAGAGGGCTCTCATCAGAGCCCAACCATGTTGGCATCATCTTGATCTCAGACTTCCCAGCTTCTAGAACTATGAGAAAAAAAATTTTGCCGCCAAAGTCACCCAGTCTATAGTATTTTGTTAAGAGTAGCACAAGTTGGCTAAGACATTTCCCATTCACTCTTCTCCATGTCCTTTCTGCTTTTCTTGGCTGGATGTCAGTACTCAGGGCAATTTGGAAAGCCACTTGCTGAAGAAACAGAATTATTACCAACCTAGGTCCCTGAGTGACTTCATGGATTAGACCTCCATCCCTACACCTCCCTTTCTCCTCCCTTGCTCCCATCACTAGGAAATTCTGCACTGGACTATTTCTTGTACAAAAATTACACTTCTGTGTGTTAAGTAAGTGAAATTATGGGGTCTATTTGAAGCAGCAATCAACATTTCCTCATCAGATCATCTTCAGGTTCATCAAGTACATTTTAAACTGAAATAAATAAAGGAATGAATGAATGAGTAAAATTAAAAAAAACATTTCTCTATGCCCTTGTTAACAATGTGTTAGAAACTCTTCTGTTGTTTACCCACCAAAAGGTAAACAATACATCTTATTGGAGTTTCAAGTTGCATTTCTTTTATTATGACTCAAGTCAAAAGTCTTTTTGTATCTTTTCATATATTAAGATCCATTGGTGTTTCCTTCTGTGTGAACTGTCAGTTCATGTCCTATGCCCGTTTTTCTATAGAATTGTTGGGTTCTCTTTTGTTAATGATATGAATTGCAAGTATTTTTTCCCGGATCATCATTTGTCTTTTAACTTTGTTTAGGTATTTTTTTAAATCAGTATTTTCTTTTACGGTTTCTGGGTTTTTTGTCACTTAGAAAAGTCTTCTCTACTTCAAGATTTTTAATAAGTATTCTTCCATATTTTTGTGTAGTATTTTTATAGTTTATTTTTTTACATTTAAATCTTTGATTCAATTAAATTTTATTTTGCTGCTGGGTTTTAGGTAGATAGATATTAAATTTATTTTTTTCCCCAATAGCTATCAGTTATTTTAACACACTAATTGCTTAATCTAGCTTTTCCCCAAGACTTGAAGTGCTACCTTTGTCATGTACTAAAATCCAACATATGATACAATAGTTTCTGTGCTTTCTGTTCTGCTCCACTGACTTGTCAGTATCACATTATTCTTTTATCTCTATAACAGCGTTTGAATGTCTTGTAGAGCGAGTTCCCACTCATTACTTTTCTATTTCATAATTTTACCAACTATTTTGGCTTATTTTTCCATATACACTTTAAAATAGGTTTATCTTGTTCTCAAAAAAATAACACCAGTGTTTTTTGGGGGGACGGAGGGGGAATCACCTTATTTTAAACACCCAAATTAGTCATTTTTGTTGTTTTCTTAGGTCAGCATTTTCCAGTCCTGTGATAACTGTTATTTCTTGCATCTCACTCTTCCTTAGATCAATTTTCTTTTTGTTAAGAAAGTTCTTTCTCTGAGGGTCTGTGAGAGGCACATTCCCTTAACCGGCTTGTCTAAAATGTCTTTATTTCTCTTTCATTTGTGAATAATAGTTTCACTTGATGTAGAATTCTCTTCTGACAGTTATTTATCTTCAAGACTTTGAAAGTATTATTCTTTGCTTTCTGGTTTCTGTAGTTGCTCCTGATATATATTTTGTCAATGATACCATTCTTCCATTGCCTTTCAGATTTTCTTTTTATCTGAGATACGTTGTAGTAATCATCTCTTCTCAAGGTTGCCATAAGAGTTTCTTTTTAATATATATGTTTTGTAATATCACTGTTATGTGTCTACATATGGATTTACTTTTATAATTCTTCACCAGTCTCCTCTGATTTGGAAATTTATTTATTTCATCATTTCTGGAAAATCTCATACACTATGTTTTCATGTATAGCCTCTCCTGTGTTCCTTCTATTCTATCTAAAACACTTTTCAGACTATATTGGGCCTTTCAGTCTATCCTTCATGTGTCTTAATCTCTTATTCTTATTTTCCATTCTTTTATCACTGCATAATATATTTTGAATAATTTTCTCCATCATCCATTTTGCTATTTTGTTTCAGCTGTGTGTAATCTGTAATTTAATAACAGCAGTAATAGTAAGTTGATTGAATTTTTCAATTCAAATGACTATTTTTCATTTCTAGAAATTGTATTTTTTTAAATCAAAATTACCCATTCTTTTTCATATGTATTATCCTGTAATTTTGGTTCCTATTTTTTCTTTAAAAATTATTTACTATTATTATTAATTCTTTAAAAATTAATTTTATTTAATTTAAAAATACTTTGAAAGATAATTTTGCAGAAATATTTTTCTATAAGTTCTTGAGGTTGCTTATCCTCCTGTTTATTATGTTTTTGTGAACTGTAATCTAACTGCATGTTTTTTGTCATTTTTTATTGTGAACGTTGAATGCATAATTCATGTGACCATTGTTACAGAAGCATCCCTTAGAGTGGTTTGGGGTTTGCTACTGCCAGGCATCCTAGGTGTTTTTCACTGGGGTCCAGCTCCAGTGTTAATATTAATGTCTCAGCAGGGAGTTGCCTAACTATAAGGGTAGAATAAATTCAGATTCCATATCCGAGAGAGGCTTAGCTTTGTTTTGTTTTCTCAGCTGGGGAGTGGGATCTTTATCCCAGAGTCCTGCTCAGAGTAAACTTCCTTGACTCTTCTCTGATTTGACAGTGTTTCTGCTCAGAGGGGAAATCCTTCCACAGGTCATTGCTTTAGTTACAGATTTTAAACATTTCTCTATGTTTTATACAACATTTTTCTGAATTTCAAAATTCATGTTATGGATTTTTATTATGTCCTGTCTTCTCTCAGAATCTAAACCACTTTTTTTTTTTTTTTTTTTCCTCCTTTATTTATTTATTTAAAAATTTTTTTTTTGTGGTACGCGGGCCTCTCAATGTTGTGGCCTCTCCCTTTGCGGAGCACAGGCTCCGGACACGCAGGCTCAGCTGCCATGGCTCACGGGCCCAGCCACTCCGCGGCATGTGGGATCCTCCCAGACCGGGGCACGAACCCGTGTCCCCTGCATCGGCAGGCGGACTCTCAACCACTGCGCCACCAGGGAAGCCCTAAACTACTTTTTTATTTTATTCTTTCATTCATTCATTCATTCATTCATTCATTCAGAAACACAGCATTAAAAATGCTGAATCCTAACTACTAGGCCACCAGGGAACTCTCTGTTTTTCTTAAGATTATAAAATTATGGTCTTATTTTGCGTGATGCTTCCTTTATAAGCTGTGATGTTAATAATTCATTAAACACTGTCTTTGCCTTTATTATCCTAAATAAGCTCATTTTTCCTTATTCTGTACTTCAGCTCTCAAATTATATTCTTACATTTCTATCTTATGCACTTTCTTTTCTCTAGTAATATCACCACTATTTCCTTGACCTTGGTCTTATGTCTCATAGGATTAAGCTTGCTAATATCACCTTAACTCTGTACAAAAGTCAATAATTTACAATTACCTTTTACTCTGAATTCATTTTTAGGTCACTTTCTCTGATCTCAGAAAATGAATTGTCTTTCCCTTTTCAGGGCCAATCCCTTAACCTGTGCCCCTTGATCCCACCCCCTTATCACCTCCCAGACCATCTTCCATCATTTATCTCTTCTCCTTTATCTTCAGTCTCTTCATATCCACAAACACACTCAAAATTCTCATAATACCTGCATGTACTTCAGACATTTCCTCAAATGTCATCTTCCTAGTAAAATCTGCCTTGACCATCACCCCTTTAAAATTTCAACCCCTCTTTGCTTCCTATTCCTTTTAACCGCTTTTTTTTCTTTTTATACTAATATCTGATACATACATTTACATACCTACATGTATATATGTATATATATATACAGTGTTATTTTTTTACTATTCTCTACTTGACATATAGTAGGCACTCATTAAACAGTTGTTGAATGAGTGAATATACTATTGCTGTTCATTTTTCCAACCTAATGAAAGCATGATATCTTATTAGATATCCAAATTGCAATGTAGCTTGATACCCTTCCATGTGTATATCACACAACTATTATTAACTCACTGGTATATACTTGTTTTCATCTAAGTTATTATTTCCACAGTGAAATCTAAAGGATGGGTGGTAGCTATGGGAAAATGTTTAGAAAACAGAATTGAATTCCGGAATATTTTTCCTTCTGCCTCAGTACCACCTTCTACTAAGTGGTAATAGTTGTAGTAAATGAGCAAAAATGAGTCTCTTCACTTCTTTGACATTTCTGCTTGTTTATTATAATTAGAGTAAGTTGTCTTCTGAAAGCAATAGCTGAGAATTGTAAGAATTCACTTGTGTATTCTTTCTAGAGAAGTCTGTGTATGTTTGCAAGAAGGTTATCGATTGCTTTCTAAAGTTTTATGACTCATTTCTTTCGATCAGCTTTCTTTGAATTTCACGCAAGTCCTAATGGCACAAATGGCTCCATTTGTGTAGAAAAGTAATAGATCAGCTCAACTAGCAGAGTCTGTCTCACACAGTACCAGTTTCATGGGTGTACAACCTGTGCAGTCACACAGGCCCCGTGTTCAGAAGGACCCTAAACTTGGTTTAGTGTCCTGCTACCACTGTCTTGATATTCTTAATAATTTTGGGGGAATTCCCTGGCAGTCCAGTGGTTAGGGCTCTGTGCTTCCACTGAAGAGGTTAGGTACCTCGTTGAGGAATTGAGATCCCACAAGCCATGCAACATGTCCCAAATAAATAAATAAATGAAACAAATTTTTTAAATAAAATAATTTTTTAACAAAAAGTATTTAATTTTGCACAGAGCTGCACAAATTATGTGCCAATTCTGATCTCAGAACTTAGTCATTTCTACCATATTTGTTTTTCTGGTTTAGCTCAGCAGGCTTATAATTTCAGCCCATGAGAAAGTGGAAAACCCAGTGAGTAAGGTTTTTTTTTTTTTTTTTTTTTTTTTTTTTTTTTTTTGCGGTACGCGGGCCTCTCACTGCTGTGGCCTCTCCCGTTGCGGAGCACAGGCTCTGGACGCACAGGCTCAACGGCCATGGCTCACGCGCCCAGCCGCTCCACGGCATGTGGGATCTTCCCGGACCGGGGCACAAACCCGTGTCCCCTGCATCGGCAGGCGGACTCTCAACCACTGCACCACCAGGGAAGCCCTCGAGAAAGTGGATTTTGATCTAGGAACAGTTGTTCTGAATTGTCTGCTGCCAGAGTTCACACCTGAAGTGTATAACCTTTATAGGAGCCACAGTTGGATCCCAACAACAATGGAAGTCAGAAAACAGTGGAATGATGGATTCAATGTACTGACCCAAATAGCTATTAAATTAGAATTCAGTAAACTCCCATTGTTTTGAGCAGAGATCTTGAAGTTGAAAGCAAAAGAATGGGGAAAGTTAGATCATACAAATACTAACCAAATGAAAGCTGATGTAGCTTTAATATCAGGCTTTAAAACAAAAAGTACTACTAGAGATAGGGAAACACTGCATAATGATAAAAAGTCCAGGTCCAGTTCACCAGGGAGTGGACCACAACATGATAAGGGACAGCTGGAGTTGTTCCTTTAGTACACAAAGAAAATACAAAAGAAATTGACTACTGATGGCTCCAAATTGCAGCCAGCCTGATAGGCTGATACAAATATCTGGAATGGATTTTGCTACTTCTGTGGAGCAAAACCACAGACAAGCAAATAGGCTGATGGGAAAACCCAGAACGGAGTAGGAAAATTATGGGAACAGGAAAGAAAGGACAAGGATTAGTCCCCAACTTCTCTTCTTGCAAGAGGAGACCCCAAAAGCATTCTTAAATTTGCTGGATACCAGAGCTTACAGGTGGTTATCTCTGGGTTTTTGTTTGTTTGTTTTCTAATTTATTTTTGGTCCTTACTGTGCTTACTATTCTTTTGTCAGTCTCCATGATTGATATGGATGTTCCAGGTACAGGGCATACTGATTGGATTTATTCATTGTAGCTCTTGTTGGTGACTTCTGTAACAATTGACCAGATTCATAGTCAAGAACAGCCTGTACTTGCCAAGATTGTATACTAAAATAATATCTCACACCAAGAAGGAAAAAAAAACAGTTTTCTCATACAAGATTTAATATACTGGTTACACACTGCTGTCTCCTTGTTCAACAGCCCTGAGACTGGTAGAAATCAAGAGTGTTTGGTGTACTTACCATGGACTATTGAGGCTTGAAAAGGAGAGTAACTATCATTATTCCCATAGTACATAGTGGTTCCTAAATTTAGCTGCCTGTTAGAATCACCTGGATACATTTTTTAAAAAACCCAATGCCAGATGAATTTACTTAAATATATTGCTTGAGTCTTTACCTTTTTTCCTTCCTGTCCCAACTTTGTGTGTGTGTGTGTGTGTGTGTGTGTGTGTGTGTGTGGTACGCGGACCTCTAACTGTTGTGGCCTCTCTCGTTGCGGAGCACAGTCTCTGGACGCGCAGGCTCAGCGGCCATGGCTCACGGGCCCAGCTGCTCCACGGCATGTGGGATCTTCCCGGACCAGGGCACGAACCTGTGTACCCTGCATCAGCAGGCGGACTCTCAACCACTGTGCCACCAGGGAAGCCCCCAACTTTTGTTAGAAGTAGTATTCCTTTAACATCAGAATTTATGACATTTACATTTTGTTCTTTAACCACAAAACTTTTATATTGTTCTATTCTCACCGTCAAATGAATTCAGTATTGCATACTTTGTCCTTTTGCCATGGTTTCATTTATTTCTCAGGTGACTGAAAGTAAATCCTCAAGTAGTTTGTTCAAGAAGAACATAGGTATTATGTTCTCTAAATTCTTCTATATTCAGAATTATACTTCTATTGCTTTTATACCTGAAAAGAAATTTACTGGGCATAAAATTCTTGACTCACACTTTGTTTCCATGAGGACTTTGAGTTCTTGAGGACATTATTTTACTGACTTGTAATCAGGGTTGTGGGGAAATCTGAGACACAGTTATTGTGCCTTAAACTTTTATCTGGCAAACCAAAGTTTTCTTTCTTTTTCTTTGATTCTCAATAACTTTTTGCTAGGATATATCTTATATTATTTGATTCATAATAGTCAAATTACCTTTTATATGGAGAAAAAGTTTTCTTGGTTTATGCTTTTAAATAGTTAGGATGGTCATTTTGTGGGGGAAGGGTTTGTATCTTTGAGGATACCAATTATATATATGTTGGATCTACTCTCTCATCTTTCTTAACTTGATTAGAATACTGTAGATAACCTAAAGCAAACATCATTCTAACTGGGAAAATATTAGAAGCATTCCTTTAAAAACAAGAATAAGACAAAGATTCCCCTATCATTTCTTCTATAAAACCTTACACTGGTGGTCCTAAGTAGCATGGAGGCATATGGATTGGCAAGGAGGAAACAAAACGGTCAATATTTGCAGTTGATATAGACATAGACAACCCAAAATAACCTAAAATTAACAAAATGTCCTATGTAAGACAAAAGTGAGTTGCATTCCTATATATCAATACTACTAGCAGCAAACAACTTGGAAATACAATTAAAGAGAAGAAACTGTTTATAGAAATATTAGGGAATATCAAGTGTCTAGGAGTAAATCTAACATAAGATATCCAAGAACTATTTGGCGGAAAGTTTAAAACTTTGTTGAAAAAATATCATTCATAACAGTTATGCCACACTAATGTAAGTTGTTAATAACCGGGAAACTGTGGGGTGGGGGATGAGGGCTACATGGGAACTCTGTACTTTCCAGTCAATTTTTCTATAAGCCTAAAACTACTAAAAAGAAGTCTGTTAATTTTAGAAATGCACTTTTAAAGAATATAGAGATGCCTAAAACTATGTAAAAACAAAGTGAAAAAATAATATTATAGCTGCTTATCAGAATTCTTAACAAATAGATGACTTATTTTAATATTTTGTATATCTTTTCTTTTTATAAATTTATTTATTTGTTTATTTATTTTTGGCTGTGTTGGGTCTTTGTTGCTGTGTGCAGGCTTTCTCTAGCTGCAGTGAGAGGGGGCTACTCTTTGTTGTGGTGCACGGGCTTCTCATTGTCATGGCTTCTCTTGTGGAGCACGGGCTCTAGGCACATAGGCTTCAGTACTTGTGGCATGCGGGCTCAGTAGTTGTGGCTTGCGGGCTTTAGTGCTCAGGCTCAGTAGTTGTGGCGCATGGACTTAGTTTCTCTGCGGTGTGTGGGATCTTCCTGGGCCAGGGCTTGAACCTGTGTTCCTTCTTGCATTGGCAGGCAGATTCTTAACCACTGCTTCACTAGGGAAGCCCTGTATATCTTTCTTATTGATTTAATATTTATCAGTTAATGGAATATAAAAATAGAACTGAATAATTTTGATGAGCAAAAGAATATGTTGGGCAGCTCTTGCCTGGAGCAGGAAGCTGTAATTAACCCCTTTGAGTTTCTTTCACTTTTCTAAACCAAGAAATCACAGCAGAGATCACTCTTTTTATTAAAGGTAACTATTTTTTAAAAAAAACTTATGTGACTTCCCTGGTGGTGCAGTGGATAAGACTCCGTGCTCCCAATGCAGGGGGCCCAGGTTCAATCCCTGGTCAAGGAACCAGATCCCACATGCATGCCACAACTGAGAGTTTGCATGCCACAACTAAAGAGCCCATGTGCTGCAACTAAGGAGCCCTGGAGCCACAACTAAGACCCAGTGCAACCAAATAAATTAAAGAAAAAAAGATTAGAAAAACTTTTTTTTTTTTTGCAGTACACGGGCCTCTCACTGTTGTGGCCTCTCTCATTGCAGAGCACAGGCTCCAGATGTGCAGGCTCAGCTGCTATGGCTCACGGGCCTATCCGCTCCGTGGCATGTGGGATCTTCCCAGACCGGGGCACAACCCCGTGTCCCCTGCATCGGCAGGCGGACTCTCAACCACTGCGCCACCAGGGAAGCCCTAGAAAAACTTTTTTTAAAAGTTTCATGGGGCTTCCCTGGTGGCGCAGTGGTTGGGAGTCCGCCTGCTGATGCGGGGGACACGGATTTGTGCCCCGGTCTGGGAGGATCCCGTGTGCCGCGGGGCGGCTGGGCCCGTGAGCCATGGCCGCTGGGCCTGCGCGTCCGGAGCCTGTGCTCCGCGATGGGCGGGGGGGGCCGCAGCAGTGAGGGGCCCGCGTACTGCAAAAAAAAAAAAAAAAAAAAAAAAAAA